>NW_025727589.1:0-114246 GCF_021461385.2 Schistocerca piceifrons | reverse complement strand
GTCAGTTATCTTGTACTTAAGTCGGCATTGCGCCTTTTAAATTTAATTCCAATGCAATTTCTGTGTTTCATCGTCAATAAGAAGGTCAGAGTGATACAGTAAACCTGACGTGAAGCATCGGAATCTGTAACTAGTGTAATAGGTATGGTACAAACCACAGACAGTAAGAAGAGTCAGTTTTCTTGTACTTAAGTCGGCATTGTGTCTGTTGTATTTAATTCAGATGCAATTTCTGTGTTTCATTGCCAATAAGAAGGTCAGAGGGATACAGTAAACCTGAAGTGAAGCATCGGAATCCATAACTAGTGTCACATGAATGGTTCAAAACATAGACAGTGAGAAGAGTCAGTTTTCTTGTACTTAAGTCAGCATTGTGCCTTTTGTAATTAATTCCGATGCAATATCTGTGTTACATCGTCAATAAGAAGGTCAGAGGGATACAGTAAACCTGAAGTGAAGCATCGGAATCTATAACTAGTGTCACAGGAATGGTTCAAATCATAGACAATAAGAAGAATCAGTTTTCTTGTACTTAAGTCGGCATTGTGCCTTTTGTATTTAATTCCGAAGCAATTTCTGTGTTTCATCGTCAATAAGAAGGTCAGAGTGATACAGTAAACCTGACGTGAAGCATCGGAATCTATTACTAGTGTAATAGGTATGGTTCAAACCACAGACAGTAAGAAGAGTCAGTTTTCTTGTAGTTAAGTCGGCATTGTACCTTTTGTATTAATTCCGATGCAATTTCTGTGTTTCATCGTCAATAAGAAGGTCAGAGGGATACAGTAAACCTGAAGTGAAGCATCGGAATCTATACCTAGTGTCACAGGAATGGTTCAAAACATAGACAGTAAGAAGAGTCAGTTTTCTTGTACTTAAGTCGGCATTGTGTCTTTTGTATTTAATTCAGATGCAATTTCTGTGTTTCATTGTCAATAAGAAGGACAGAGGGATACAGTAAACCTGAAGTGAGGCATCTCAATCTATAACTAGTGTCACAGGAGTGGTTCAAAGCATTGACAGTAAGAAGAGTCAGTTTTCTTGTACTTAAGTCGGCATTGTGCCTTTTGTATTTAATTCCGATGCAATTTCTGTGTTTCATCGTCAATAAGAAGGTCAGATGGATACAGTAAACCTGAAGTGAAGCATCGGAATCTATAACTAGTGTCACATGAATGGTTCAAAGCATAGACAGTGAGAAGAGTCAGTTTTCTTGTACTTAAGTCAGCATTGTGCCTTTTGTAATTAATTCCGATACAATATCTGTGTTTCATCGTCAATAAGAAGGTCAGTGGGATACAGTAAATCTGAAGTAAAGCATCGGAATCTATAACGAGTGTCACATGAATGGTTCAAACATAGACAGTAAGAAGAGTCAGTTTTCTTGTACTTAAGTCGGCATTGTGTCTTTTGTATTTAATTCAGATAAAATTTCTGTGATTCATTGTCAATAAGAAGAACAGAGGGATACAGTAAACCTGAAGTGAGGCATCGGAATCTATAACTAGTGTCACAGGAGTGGTTCAGAACATTGACAGTAAGAAGAGTCAGTTTTCTTGCACTTAAGTCGGCATTGTACCTTTTGTATTTAATTCCGATGCAATTTCTGTGTTTCATCGTCAATAAGAAGGTCAGAGGGATACAGTAAACCTGAAGTGAAGCATCGGAATCTATAACTAGTGTCACATGAATGGTTCAAAACATAGACAGTGAGAAGAGTCAGTTTTCTTGTACTTAAGTCAGCATTGTGCCTTTTGTAATTAATTCCGATACAATACCTGTGTTTCATCGTCAATAAGAAGGTCAGTGGGATACAGTATACCTGAAGTGAAGCATCGGAAACAATAACTAGTGTCATAGGAACGGTTCACAACATAGACAGTAAGAAGAGTAAGTTATCTTGTACTAAAGTCGGTATTGTGCCTTTTATATTTAATTCCGATGCAATTTCTGTGTTTCATCGTCAATAAGAAGGTCAGGGGAATACAGTAAACCTGACGTGAAGCATCGGAATCTATAACTAGTATAATAGGTATGGTTCAAACCACTGACAGTAAGAAGACTCAGTTATCTTGTACTTAAGTCGGCATTGTGCCTTTTGTATTTAATTCCGAAGGAATTTCTGTGTTTCATCGTCAATAAGAAGGTCAGAGGGATACAGTAAACCTGAAGTGAAGCATCAGAATCTATAACTAGTGTCACAGGAATGGTTCAAAACATTGACAGTAGGAAGAGTCAGTTTTCTTGTACTTAAGTCGGCATTGTGCCTTTTGTATTTAATTCCGAAGGAATTTCTGTGTTTCATCGTCAATAAGAAGGTCAGAGGGATACAGTAAACCTGAAGTGAAGCATCGGAATCAATAACTAGTGTCACAGGAATGGTTCAAATCATAGACAGTAAGAAGGATCTGTTTTCTTGTACTTAAGTCGGCATTGTGTCTTTTGTATTTAATTCCGATGCAATATCTGTGTTTCATTGTCAATAAGAAGGACAGAGGGATACAGTAAACCTGAAGTGAGACATCGGAATCTATAACTAGTGTCGCAGGAGTGGTTCAAAACATTGACAGTACGAAGAGTCAGTTTTCTTGTACTTAAGTCGGCATTGTTTCGTTTGTATTTAATTCCGATGCAATTTCTGTGTTTCATCGTCAATAAGAAGGTCAGGGGAATACAGTAAACCTGACGTGAAGCATCGGAATCTATAACTAGTATAATAGGTATGGTTCAAACCACAGACAGTAAGAAGAGTCAGTTATCTTGTACTTAAGTCGGCATTGTGCCTTTTGTATTTAATTCCGAAGGAATTTATGTGTTTCATCGTCAATTAGAAGGTCAGAGGGATACAGTAAACCTGAAGTTAAGCATCGGAATCAATAACTAGTGTCACGGGAATGGTTCACAACATAGACAGTAAGAAGAGTCAGTTATCTTGTACTTAAGTCGGCATTGTGCCTTTTAAATTTAATTCCAATGCAATTTCTGTGTTTCATCGTCAATAAGAAGGTCAGAGTGATACACTAAACCTGACGCGAAGCATCGGAATCTGTAACTAGTGTAATAGGTATGGTACAAACCACAGACAGTAAGAAGAGTCAGTTATCTTGTACTTAAGTCGGCATTGTGCCTTTCGTACTTAATTCCGAAGCAATTTCTGTGTTTCATCGTCAACAAGAGGGACAAAGGGATACAGTAAACCTGAAGTAAAGCATCGGAATCTATAACGAGTGTCACATGAATGGTTCAAAATATAGACAGTAGGAAGAGTCAGTTTTCTTGTACTTAAGTCGGCATTGTGTCTGTTGTATTTAATTCAGATGCAATTTCTGTGTTTCATTGTCAATAAGAAGGACAGAGGGATACAGTAAACCTGAAGTGAGGCATCGGAATCTATAACTAGTGTCACAGGAGTTTGTTCAAAACATTGACAGTAAGAAGAGCCAGTTTCCTTGTACTTAATTCGGCATTGTGCCTTTTGTATTTAATTCCGATGCAATTTCAGTGTTTCATCGTCAATAAGTAGGTCAGAGGGATACAGTAAACCTGAAGTGAAGCATCGGAATCTATAACTAGTGTCACATGAATGGTTCAAAACATAGACAGTGAGAAGAGTCAGTTTTCTTGTACTTAAGTCAGCATTGTGCCTTTTGTAATTAAATCCGATGCAATATCTGTGTTACATCGTCAATAAGAAGGTCAGAGGGATACAGTAAACCTGAAGTGAAGCATCGGAATCAATAACTATTGTCACAGGAATGGTTCAAATCATAGACAGTAAGAAGAGTCAGTTTTCATGTACTTAAGTCGGCATTGTGTCTTTTGTATTTAATTCCGATGCAATTTCTGTGTTTCATTGTCAATAAGAAGGACAGAGGGATACAGTAAACCTGAAGTGAGGCATCGGAATCTATAACTAGTGTCACAGGATTGGTTCAAAACGTTGACAGTAAGAAGAGTCAGTTTTCTTGTACTTAAGTCGGCATTGTGCCGTTTGTATTTAATTCCGATGCAATTTCTGTGTTTCATCGTCAATAAGAAGGTCAGAGGGATACAGTAAACGTTAAGTGAAGCATCGGAATCTATACCTAGTATAACAGGAATTGTTCAAACATAGACAGTTAGAAGAGTTAGTTTTCTAGTACTTAAGTCGGCATTGTGCCTTTTCTATTTAATTCCGATGCAATTTCTATGTTTCATCGTCAATTAGAAGGTCAGAGGGATACAGTAAACCTGAAGTGAAGCATCGGAATCAATAACTAGTGTCACGGGAATGGTTCACAACATAGACAGTAAGAAGAGTCAGTTATCTTGTACTTAAGTCGGCATTGTGCCTTTTATATTTAATTCCGATGCAATTTCTGTGTTTCATCGTCAATAAGAAGGTCAGAGTGATACAGTAAACCTGACGTGAAGCATCGGAATCTATTACTAGTGTAATAGGTATGGTTCAAACCACAGACAGTAAGAAGAGTCAGTTTTCTTGTAGTTAAGTCGGCATTGTACCTTTTGTATTAATTCCGATGCAATTTCTGTGTTTCATCGTCAATAAGAAGGTCAGAGGGATACAGTAATCCTGAAGTGAAGCATCGGAATCTATACCTAGTGTCACAGGAATGGTTCAAAACATAGACAGTAAGAAGAGTCAGTTTTCTTGTACTTAAGTCGGCATTGTGTCTTTTGTATTTAATTCAGATGCAATTTCTGTGTTTCATTGTCAATAAGAAGGACAGAGGGATACAGTAAACCTGAAGTGAGGCATCGGAATCTATAACTAGTGTCACAGGAGTGGTTCAAAGCATTGACAGTAAGAAGAGTCAGTTTTCTTGTACTTAAGTCGGCATTGTGCCTTTTGTATTTAATTCCGATGCAATTTCAGTTTTTCATCTCAACAAGTAGGTCAGAGGGATACAGTAAACCTGAAGTGAAGCATCGGAATCTATAACTAGTGTCACATGAATGGTTCAAAACATAGACAGTGAGAAGAGTCAGTTTTCTTGTACTTAAGTCAGCATTGTGCCTTTTGTAATTAAATCCGATGCAATATCTGTGTTACATCGTCAATAAGAAGGTCAGAGGGATACAGTAAACCTGAAGTGAAGCATCGGAATCAATAACTAGTGTCACAGGAATGGTTCAAATCATAGACAGTAAGAAGAGTCAGTTTTCATGTACTTAAGTCGGCATTGTGTCTTTTGTATTTAATTCCGATGCAATTTCTGTGTTTCATTGTCAATAAGAAGGACAGAGGGATACAGTAAACCTGAAGTGAGGCATCGGAATCTATAACTAGTGTCACAGGATTGGAAAAACATTGACAGTAAGAAGAGTCAGTTTTCTTGTACTTAAGTCGGCATTGTGCCGTTTGTATTTAATTCCGATGCAATTTCTGTGTTTCATCGTCAATAAGAAGGTCAGAGGGATACAGTAAACGTTAAGTGAAGCATCGGAATCTATACCTAGTATAACAGGAATTGTTCAAACATAGACAGTTAGAAGAGTTAGTTTTCTAGTACTTAAGTCGGCATTGTGCCTTTTCTATTTAATTCCGATGCAATTTCTATGTTTCATCGTCAATTAGAAGGTCAGAGGGATACAGTAAACCTGAAGTGAAGCATCGGAATCAATCACTAGTGTCACGGGAATGGTTCACAACATAGACAGTAAGAAGAGTCAGTTATCTTGTACTTAAGTCGGCATTGTGCCTTTTATATTTAATTCCGATGCAATTTCTGTGTTTCATCGTCAATAAGAAGGTCAGAGTGATACAGTAAACCTGACGTGAAGCATCGGAATCTATAACTAGTGTAATAGGTATGGTACAAACCACAGGACAGTAAGAAAGTGTCAGTTATCTTGTACTTAAGTCGGCATTGTGCCTTTTGTACTTAATTCCGATTCAATTTCTGTGTTTCTTCGTCAATAAGAATGTCAGAGGGATACAGTAAACCTGAAGTGAAGCATCGGAATCTATACCTAGTGTCACAGGAATGGTTCAAAACATAGTCAGTAAGAAGAGTCAGTTTTCTTGTACTTAAGTCGGCATTGTGTCTTTTGTATTTAATTCAGATGCAATTTCTGTGTTTCATTGTCAATAAGAAGGACAGAGGGATACAGTAAACCTGAAGTGAGGCGTCGGAATCTATAACTAGTGTCACAGGAGTGGTTCAAAACATTGACAGTAAGGAGAGTCAGTTTTCTTGTACTTAAGTCGGCATAGTTCCTATTGTATTTAATTCCGATGCAATATCTGTATTACATCGTCAATAAGAAGGTCAGAGGGATACAGTAAACCTGAAGTGAAGCATCGGAGTCTATAACTAGTGTCACAGGAATGGTTAAAATCGTAGACAATAAGAAGAATCAGTTTTCTTGTACTTAAGTCGGCATTGTGCCTTTTGTATTTAATTCCGAAGCAATTTCTGTGTTTCATCGTCAATAAGAAGGTCAGGGGGATACAGTAAACCTGACGTGAAGCATCGGAATCCATAACTAGTATAATAGGTATGGCTCAAACCACAGACAGTAAGAAGAGTCAGTTATCTTGTACTTAAGTCGGCATTGTGCCTTTTGTACTTAATTCCGAAGCAATTTCTGTGTTTCATCGTCATTAAGAAGGACAGAGGGATACAGTAAACCTGAAGTAAAGCATCGGAATCTATAACGAGTGTCACATGAATGCTTCAAAATATAGACAGTAAGAAGAGTCAGTTTTCTTGTACTTAAGTTGGCATTGTACCTTTTGCAACAATTCCGATGCAATTTCTGTGTTTCGTCGTCAATAAGAAGGTCAGAGGGATACAGTAAACCTGAAATGAAGCATCGGAATCTATACCTAGTGTCACAGGAATGGTCAAAACATAGACAGTAAGAAGAGTCAGTTTTCTTGTACTTAAGTCGGCATTGTGTCTTTTGTATTTAATTCCGATGCAATTTCTGTGTTTCATTGTCAATACGAAGGACACAGGGATACAGTTAACCTGAAGTGAGGCATCAGAAACTATAGCTAGTGTCCCAGGACTGGTTCAAAACATTGACAGTAAGAAGAGTCAGTTTTCTTGTACTTAAGTCGGCATTGTGCGTTTTGTATTTAATTCCGATGCAATATCTGTGTTTCATCGTCAATAAGAAGGTCAGAGGGATACAGTAAACCTGAAGTGAAGCATCGGTATCTATAACTAGTGTCACAGGAATGGTTCAAAACATAGACAGTAAGAAGAGTCAGTTTTCTTGTACTTAAGTTGGCATTGTGCCTTTTATATTTAATTCCGATGCAATTTCTGTGTTTCATCGTCAATTAGAAGGTCAGAGGGAAACAATAAACCTGAAGTGAAGCATCGGAATCTATAACTAGTGTCACAGGAATGGTTCAAATCATAGACAATAAGAAGAATCAGTTATCTTGTACTTAAGTCGGCATTGTGCCTTTTGTATTTAATTACGAGGCAATTTCTGTGTTTCATCGTCAATAAGACGGTCAGAGGAATACAGTAAACCTGAAGTAAAGCATCGGAATCTATAACGAGTGTCACATGAATGGTTCAAAACATAGACAGTAAAAAGAGTCAGTTTTCTTGTACTTAAGTCGGCTTTGTGCCTTTTGTATTTAATTCCGATGCAATTTCGGTGTTTCATCGTCAATAAGGAGGTCAGAGGGATACAGTAAACCTGAAGTGAAGCATTAGAATCTATAACTAGTGTCACAGGAATGGTTCAGAACATAGGCAGTAAGAAGAGTCAGTTTTCTTGTACTTGAGTCGGCATTGTGCCTTTTGTATTTAATTCCGATGCAATTTCTGTGTTTCATCGTCAATAAGAACATCAGAGGGATACAGTAAACCTGAAGTGAAGCATTGGAATCCATAACTAGTGTCACAGGAATGGTTCAAAACATAGACAGTGAGAAGAGTCAGTTTTCTTGTACTTAAGTCAGCATTGTGCCTTTTGTTATTAATTCCGATACAATATCTGTGTTTCATCGTCAATAAGAAGGTCAGTGGGATACAGTAAACCTGAAGTCAAGCATCGGAATCTATAACTAGTGTCACAGGAATGGTTCAAAAAATAGACAGTAAGAAGATTCAGTTTTCTTGTACTTAAGTCGGCATTGTTCCTATTGTATTTAATTCCGATGCAATATCTGTGTTACATCGTCAATAAGAAGGTCAGAGGGATACAGTAAACCTGAAGTGAAGCATCGGAATCTATAACTAGTGTCACAGGAATGGTTCAAATCATAGACAATAAGAATAATCAGTTATCTTGTACTTAAGTTGGCATTGTGCCTTTTGTATTTAATTCCGAAGCAATTTCTGTGTTCCATCGTCAATAAGAAGGTCAGAGGGATACAGTAAACCTGAAGTAAAGCATCGGAATCTATAACGAGTGTCACATGAATGGTTCAAAACATAGACAATAAGAAGAATCTGTTATCTTGTACTTAAGTCGGCATTGTGTCTTTTGTATTTAATTCCGATGCAATTTCTGTGTTTCATTGTCAATAAGAAGGACAGAGGGATACAGTAAACCTGAAGTGAGGCATCGGAATCTATAACTAGTGTCACAGGATTGGTTCAAAACGTTGACAGTAAGAAGAGTCAGTTTTCTTGTACTTAAGTCGGCATTGTGCCGTTTGTATTTAATTCCGATGCAATTTCTGTGTTTCATCGTCAATAAGAAGGTCAGAGGGATACAGTAAACGTTAAGTGAAGCATCGGAATCTATACCTAGTATAACAGGAATTGTTCAAACATAGACAGTTAGAAGAGTTAGTTTTCTAGTACTTAAGTCGGCATTGTGCCTTTTCTATTTAATTCCGATGCAATTTCTATGTTTCATCGTCAATTAGAAGGTCAGAGGGATACAGTAAACCTGAAGTGAAGCATCGGAATCAATAACTAGTGTCACGGGAATGGTTCACAACATAGACAGTAAGAAGAGTCAGTTATCTTGTACTTAAGTCGGCATTGTGCCTTTTATATTTAATTCCGATGCAATTTCTGTGTTTCATCGTCAATAAGAAGGTCAGAGTGATACAGTAAACCTGACGTGAAGCATCGGAATCTATAACTAGTGTAATAGGTATGGTACAAACCACAGACAGTAAGAAGTGTCAGTTATCTTGTACTTAAGTCGGCATTGTGCCTTTTGTACTTAATTCCGAAGCAATTTCTGTGTTTCATCGTCAACAAGAAAGACAAAGGGATACAGTAAACCTGAAGTGAGGCATCGGAATCTATAACTAGTGTCACAGGATTGGTTCAAAACATTGACAGTAAGAAGAGTCAGTTATCTTGTACTTAAGTCGGCATTGTGCCTTTTATATTTAATTCCGATGCAATTTCTGTGTTTCATCGTCAATAAGAAGGTCAGAGTGATACAGTAAACCTGACGTGAAGCATCGGAATCTATTACTAGTGTAATAGGTATGGTTCAAACCACAGACAGTAAGAAGAGTCAGTTTTCTTGTAGTTAAGTCGGCATTGTACCTTTTGTATTAATTCCGATGCAATTTCTGTGTTTCATCGTCAATAAGAAGGTCAGAGGGATACAGTAATCCTGAAGTGAAGCATCGGAATCTATACCTAGTGTCACAGGAATGGTTCAAAACATAGACAGTAAGAAGAGTCAGTTTTCTTGTACTTAAGTCGGCATTGTGTCTTTTGTATTTAATTCAGATGCAATTTCTGTGTTTCATTGTCAATAAGAAGGACAGAGGGATACAGTAAACCTGAAGTGAGGCATCGGAATCTATAACTAGTGTCACAGGAGTGGTTCAAAGCATTGACAGTAAGAAGAGTCAGTTTTCTTGTACTTAAGTCGGCATTGTGCCTTTTGTATTTAATTCCGATGCAATTTCAGTTTTTCATCTCAACAAGTAGGTCAGAGGGATACAGTAAACCTGAAGTGAAGCATCGGAATCTATAACTAGTGTCACATGAATGGTTCAAAACATAGACAGTGAGAAGAGTCAGTTTTCTTGTACTTAAGTCAGCATTGTGCCTTTTGTAATTAAATCCGATGCAATATCTGTGTTACATCGTCAATAAGAAGGTCAGAGGGATACAGTAAACCTGAAGTGAAGCATCGGAATCAATAACTAGTGTCACAGGAATGGTTCAAATCATAGACAGTAAGAAGAGTCAGTTTTCATGTACTTAAGTCGGCATTGTGTCTTTTGTATTTAATTCCGATGCAATTTCTGTGTTTCATTGTCAATAAGAAGGACAGAGGGATACAGTAAACCTGAAGTGAGGCATCGGAATCTATAACTAGTGTCACAGGATTGGTTCAAAACATTGACAGTAAGAAGAGTCAGTTTTCTTGTACTTAAGTCGGCATTGTGCCGTTTGTATTTAATTCCGATGCAATTTCTGTGTTTCATCGTCAATAAGAAGGTCAGAGGGATACAGTAAACGTTAAGTGAAGCATCGGAATCTATACCTAGTATAACAGGAATTGTTCAAACATAGACAGTTAGAAGAGTTAGTTTTCTAGTACTTAAGTCGGCATTGTGCCTTTTCTATTTAATTCCGATGCAATTTCTATGTTTCATCGTCAATTAGAAGGTCAGAGGGATACAGTAAACCTGAAGTGAAGCATCGGAATCAATCACTAGTGTCACGGGAATGGTTCACAACATAGACAGTAAGAAGAGTCAGTTATCTTGTACTTAAGTCGGCATTGTGCCTTTTATATTTAATTCCGATGCAATTTCTGTGTTTCATCGTCAATAAGAAGGTCAGAGTGATACAGTAAACCTGACGTGAAGCATCGGAATCTATAACTAGTGTAATAGGTATGGTACAAACCACAGACAGTAAGAAGTGTCAGTTATCTTGTACTTAAGTCGGCATTGTGCCTTTTGTACTTAATTCCGATTCAATTTCTGTGTTTCTTCGTCAATAAGAATGTCAGAGGGATACAGTAAACCTGAAGTGAAGCATCGGAATCTATACCTAGTGTCACAGGAATGGTTCAAAACATAGTCAGTAAGAAGAGTCAGTTTTCTTGTACTTAAGTCGGCATTGTGTCTTTTGTATTTAATTCAGATGCAATTTCTGTGTTTCATTGTCAATAAGAAGGACAGAGGGATACAGTAAACCTGAAGTGAGGCGTCGGAATCTATAACTAGTGTCACAGGAGTGGTTCAAAACATTGACAGTAAGGAGAGTCAGTTTTCTTGTACTTAAGTCGGCATAGTTCCTATTGTATTTAATTCCGATGCAATATCTGTATTACATCGTCAATAAGAAGGTCAGAGGGATACAGTAAACCTGAAGTGAAGCATCGGAGTCTATAACTAGTGTCACAGGAATGGTTAAAATCGTAGACAATAAGAAGAATCAGTTTTCTTGTACTTAAGTCGGCATTGTGCCTTTTGTATTTAATTCCGAAGCAATTTCTGTGTTTCATCGTCAATAAGAAGGTCAGGGGGATACAGTAAACCTGACGTGAAGCATCGGAATCCATAACTAGTATAATAGGTATGGCTCAAACCACAGACAGTAAGAAGAGTCAGTTATCTTGTACTTAAGTCGGCATTGTGCCTTTTGTACTTAATTCCGAAGCAATTTCTGTGTTTCATCGTCATTAAGAAGGACAGAGGGATACAGTAAACCTGAAGTAAAGCATCGGAATCTATAACGAGTGTCACATGAATGCTTCAAAATATAGACAGTAAGAAGAGTCAGTTTTCTTGTACTTAAGTTGGCATTGTACCTTTTGCAACAATTCCGATGCAATTTCTGTGTTTCGTCGTCAATAAGAAGGTCAGAGGGATACAGTAAACCTGAAATGAAGCATCGGAATCTATACCTAGTGTCACAGGAATGGTCAAAACATAGACAGTAAGAAGAGTCAGTTTTCTTGTACTTAAGTCGGCATTGTGTCTTTTGTATTTAATTCCGATGCAATTTCTGTGTTTCATTGTCAATACGAAGGACACAGGGATACAGTTAACCTGAAGTGAGGCATCAGAAACTATAGCTAGTGTCCCAGGACTGGTTCAAAACATTGACAGTAAGAAGAGTCAGTTTTCTTGTACTTAAGTCGGCATTGTGCGTTTTGTATTTAATTCCGATGCAATATCTGTGTTTCATCGTCAATAAGAAGGTCAGAGGGATACAGTAAACCTGAAGTGAAGCATCGGTATCTATAACTAGTGTCACAGGAATGGTTCAAAACATAGACAGTAAGAAGAGTCAGTTTTCTTGTACTTAAGTTGGCATTGTGCCTTTTATATTTAATTCCGATGCAATTTCTGTGTTTCATCGTCAATTAGAAGGTCAGAGGGAAACAATAAACCTGAAGTGAAGCATCGGAATCTATAACTAGTGTCACAGGAATGGTTCAAATCATAGACAATAAGAAGAATCAGTTATCTTGTACTTAAGTCGGCATTGTGCCTTTTGTATTTAATTACGAGGCAATTTCTGTGTTTCATCGTCAATAAGACGGTCAGAGGAATACAGTAAACCTGAAGTAAAGCATCGGAATCTATAACGAGTGTCACATGAATGGTTCAAAACATAGACAGTAAAAAGAGTCAGTTTTCTTGTACTTAAGTCGGCTTTGTGCCTTTTGTATTTAATTCCGATGCAATTTCGGTGTTTCATCGTCAATAAGGAGGTCAGAGGGATACAGTAAACCTGAAGTGAAGCATTAGAATCTATAACTAGTGTCACAGGAATGGTTCAGAACATAGGCAGTAAGAAGAGTCAGTTTTCTTGTACTTGAGTCGGCATTGTGCCTTTTGTATTTAATTCCGATGCAATTTCTGTGTTTCATCGTCAATAAGAACATCAGAGGGATACAGTAAACCTGAAGTGAAGCATTGGAATCCATAACTAGTGTCACAGGAATGGTTCAAAACATAGACAGTGAGAAGAGTCAGTTTTCTTGTACTTAAGTCAGCATTGTGCCTTTTGTTATTAATTCCGATACAATATCTGTGTTTCATCGTCAATAAGAAGGTCAGTGGGATACAGTAAACCTGAAGTCAAGCATCGGAATCTATAACTAGTGTCACAGGAATGGTTCAAAAAATAGACAGTAAGAAGATTCAGTTTTCTTGTACTTAAGTCGGCATTGTTCCTATTGTATTTAATTCCGATGCAATATCTGTGTTACATCGTCAATAAGAAGGTCAGAGGGATACAGTAAACCTGAAGTGAAGCATCGGAATCTATAACTAGTGTCACAGGAATGGTTCAAATCATAGACAATAAGAATAATCAGTTATCTTGTACTTAAGTTGGCATTGTGCCTTTTGTATTTAATTCCGAAGCAATTTCTGTGTTCCATCGTCAATAAGAAGGTCAGAGGGATACAGTAAACCTGAAGTAAAGCATCGGAATCTATAACGAGTGTCACATGAATGGTTCAAAACATAGACAATAAGAAGAATCTGTTATCTTGTACTTAAGTCGGCATTGTGTCTTTTGTATTTAATTCCGAAGCAATTTCAGTGTTTCCTCGTCAATAAGAAGGTCAGAGGAATACAGTAAACCTGAAGTAAACCATCGGAATCTATAACGAGTGTCACATGAATGGTTCAAAACATAGACAGTAAGAAGAGTCAGTTTTCTTGTACTTGAGTCGGCATTGTGCCTTTTGTATTTAATTCCGATGCAATTTCTGTGTTTCATCGTCAATAAGAAGGTCTGTGGGATACAGTAGACCTGAAGTGAAGCATCGGAATCTATAACTAGTGTCATATGAATGGTTCAAAACATAGACAGTGAGAAGAGTCAGTTTTCTTGTACTTATGTCGGCATTGTGCCTTTTGTACTTAATTCCGAAGCAGTTTCTGTGTTTCATCGTCAATAAGAAGGTCAGAGGGATACAGTAAACCTGAAGTAAAGCATCGGAATCTATAACGAGTGTCACATGAATGGTTCAAAATATAGACAGTAAGAAGGGTCAGTTTTCTTGTACTTAAGTCGGCATTGAACCTTTTGTATTAATTCCGATGCAATATCTGTGTTTCATCGTCAATAAGAAGGTCAGAGGGATACAGTAAACCAGAAGTGAAGCATCGGAACCTATAACTAGTGTCACAGGAATGGTTCAAAACATAGACAGTAAGAAGAGTCAGTTTTCTTGTACTTAAGTCGGCATTGTGCCTTTTGTATTTAATTCCGATGCAATTTCTGTGTTTCATCGTCAATACGAAGGAGAGAGGGATACTGTAAACCTGAAGTGATGCATCGGAATCTATAACTAGTGTCACAGGAATGGTTCAATACATAGACAGTAAGGAGAGTCAGTTTTCTTGTACTTAAGTTGGCAATTGGCCTTTTGTATTTATTTCCGATGCAATATCTGTGTTTCATCGTCAATAAGAAGGTCAGAGGGATACAGTAAACCTGAAGTGAAGCATCGGAATCTATAACTAGTGTAACAGGAATGGTTCAGACATAGACAGTTAGAAGAGTTAGTTTTCTTGTACTTAAGTCGGCATTGTGCTTTTCTATTTAATTCCGATGCAATTTCTATGTTTCATCGTTAATTAGAAGGTCAGAGGGATACACTGCACCTGAAGTGAAGCATCGGAATCAATAACTAGTGTCACAGGAATGGTTCAAATCATAGACAGTAAGAAGAGTCAGTTTTCTTGTACTTAAGTCAGCATTGTGCCCTTTATATTAAATTCCGATGCAATTTCTGTGTTGCATCGTCAATAAGAAGGTCAGAGGGATACAGTAAACCTGAAGTGAAGCATCGGAATCTGTAACTAGTGTAACAGGAATGGTTCAAACCACAGACTTTAAGAAGAGTCACTTATCTTGTACTTAAGTCAGCATTGTGCCTTTTGTACTTAATTCCGAAGCAATTTCTGTGTTTCATCGTCAATAAGAAGGTCAGAGGGATACAGTAAACCTGAAGTAAAGCATCGGAATCTATCACGAGTGTCACATGAATGGTTCAAAACATAGACAGTAAGAAGAGTCAGTTTTCTTGCACTTAAGTCGGCATTGTGCCTTTTGTTTTTAATTCCGATGCAATTTCTGTGTTTCATCGTCATCAAGAAGGACGAGGGATACAGTAAACCTGACGTGATGCATCGGAATCTATAACTAGTGTCACAGGAATGGTTCAAAACATTGACAGTAAGAAGAGTCAGTTTTCTTGTACCTAAGTCGGCATTGTGCCTTTTGTATTTAATTCCGATGCAATTTCTGTGTTTCATCGTCAATATGAAGGTCAGAGGGAAACAGTAAACCTGAAGTAAAGCATCGGAATCTATAACTAGTGTCACAGGAATGGTTCAAATCATAGACAATAAGAAGAATCAATTATCTTGTACTTAAGTCGACATTGTGCCCTTTGTATTTAATTCCGAAGCAATTTCTGTGTTTCATCGTCAATAAGAAGGTCAGAGGGATACAGTAAACCTGAAGTGAAGCATCGGTATCTATAACTAGTGTCACAGGAATGGTTCAAAACATAGACAGTAAGAAGAGTCAGTTTTCTTGTCCTTAAGTCGGCATTGTGCCTTTTATATTTAATTCCGATGGAATTTCTGTGTTTCATCGTCAATAAGAACATCAGAGGGATACAGTAAACCTGAAGTGAAGCATTGGAATCTATAACTAGTGTCACAGGAATGGTTCAAAACATAGACAGTAAGAAGAGTCAGTTTTCTTGTACTTAAGTCGGCATTGTGCCTTTTGAATTTAATTCCGATTCAATTTCTGTGTTTCATCGTCAATAAGAAGGTCAGAGGGATACAGTAGACCTAAGTGAAGCATCGGAATCTATAACTAGTGTCACATGAATGGTTCAAAACATAGACAGTGAGAAGAGTCAGTTTTCTTGTACTTAAGTCAGCATTGTGCCTTTTGTAATTAATTCCGATACAATATCTGTGTTTCATCGTCAATAAGAAGGTCAGTGGGATACAGTAAACCTGACGTAAAGCATCGGAATCTATAACTAGTGTCACAGGAATGGTTCAAAACATAGACAGTAAGAAGATTCAGTTTTCTTGTACTTAAATCGGCATTGTGTCTTTTGTATTTAATTCCGATGCAATTTCTGTGTTTCATTGTCAATAAGAAGGACAGAGGGATACAGTTAACCTGAAGTGAGGCATCAGAATCTATAACTAGTGTCACAGGAGTGGTTCAAAACATTGACAGTAAGAAGAGTCAGTTTTCTTGTACTTAAGTCGGCATTGTGCCTTTTGTATTTAAATCCGATGCAATTTCTGTGTTTCATCGTCAATAAGAGGGTCAGAGGGACACAGTAAACCTGAAGTGAGGCATCGGCATCTATAACTAGTGTCACAGGAATGGTTCAAAACATAGACAGTAAGAAGAGTCAGATTTCTTGTACTTAAGTCTGTAACCTCCCCCTCACTTACCGACCTTAATGACAGTGAAAAATGAAACCGCGTGTACCTAATGGGAGTTTTGGAAAAGCAATCGTCACCGAAGTTAATCTATCGGTCAAGAGGGAGGAAAGGGTTACATCTAAATGAAAGGAAAAATGCAAATGAAACTGGTGGAAATCAATTTTGAAAAGGGGTAAAGTTAATAAAGAAAGTAAATGTGCGGCCGTTACGTTAACAATTAACTAGCGGTAATTAGATATTTGAGATTTGGGGGAAATCACGGTCGCCAGTCCTAAGGACAATTACTATCGTAACTGAAAAAGAAAGGTTATTACACATATAATTAGCACTAGAAGCGTGGCAACTGAAGGTTGACACGTGTAGTGTGAAAACTGAAAGTTTGTCAGAAGTAATAAATTTCGCTACACTCTGACTTAATTTAGCAAAAGAATTAATAAAACCGGAAAATCGAAAATTAATTGAGTGACTGAAGTTAATAGTGAGCTTTCTTTCTGAAGCACATCGAAATCCAGTAAAATACGGTTAGTCTTGGACTACCTCAACAATCATTTCAAAAGCAACTTGACTCTACGCAATTTAGAAACAAGATATTTAACTTTGAACTTGAATTAAATGATTCTGAACAATTAACAATAGTAAAATATAGTACGTACCAAGCTGAGCTGCAGTCACAGGTAAGCTACAATATACTAACAAAACTCGCACTCTTAATTTGTGCTCGTGTAACCTAAATATTGTAGCCAGCCGAACTTTGAAATTAAAGCAGTGAAATCGAATGATGCTGGCGTTTGAATTTCAACGACACTCGGGTTCATTTCGGAAAAGGAAGGGACCCTGCTTGGCAATGCAATCGGGACAATAAGCAACAAAGGTTCATGCTAAGTTGCTGTAATTTTGCGAGGCAAATGGAACAATTTGAAAAGCTGAGGTCTGCCATACAGTTCTGAAACTTTACGTGCTTTTAGTCTTCCTTGTTGGTTGATTGAAGGTTTGAAGCCGTCGATCGAGGAGGTGGCGACAGTCACTCATTGTCGGCCGTCGCTGTTGCAGAAGCTGGATGTTGGCGCGCCTTCTTCTCGACACGGTCACCAGGCGAAACGGGCTCTTGATGTGCGCCAGCTAATGCTTCCCGTCCGCGACACCATGTGAGAAACTATCATCGCGAGTCGAGCGCAATTACTTGCTGCCAAACCCCGAAAGCGCGGCAACTCGCGGGAGCGTCACACGACACCTGCTCCACTCGCTACTCCCGCCAGACTCTCACTGTTCTGCCCGCGCTCCACGCGGCAGAGTTAACACTACCAAAGATCCTACACACTTTGATTCTTCACACGACCTATCGATGTAATCGTTCGATAGCAGTTTTCCCTAGGCAAGACCCAGCGTAAAAATACAAATAATCTTTACACAACAAACCAATTATACATCGACATAAATGCATAAATATATATATATACAAATAGTAAAACAATTACAATATATAAAGAGACAGAAATGTCATATCTTGAGGTAACAAAACAAGGAAAAAAAATAATAGTACAGTAGATGAAAATAGGAGGATATGCATTTCCGGCGTTACACGTGCCCCACATTGTCTGAGGATGTTCGTGTAACGTAAACAGACTCAGAAAATGTCCCAAAAAAGAAACAGCGGAAATGCATATGCTCAACACATAAAAAAATTTAGCATTCGTCTAATTAACCATAAACCAATTTTTAGACAATAATAATTGGGTGGAGACACTCCTAATCTTATTCCACTCTGTCATCTTGCACAAAATGAAACAGGTTGACAACATATCAAAATTCATAGAAAATATAGAAAATGGTTTAGCTATTCCAAAATCATTAAAATTCGTAACACTGTGAGAAATGGAATACTATTTACAAAATTAATCAGAGTACATGGTCATAAAAACCGGTAGATCAAAATACGCAAATTAATTATTAATTACATAGAATACACATTTTATATAACCTTTTCGTAATTAATATTCTCGTCACGAGAATCTATTTAACGCTAAACAAGAAAATAATATACAGCAGATCGACAAAAACATAAATATTGACAACAGAATTCTTTCATATCAGCTGTCCGGGAGGAAAAACAACTCCGCCTTCCGTACTCGCAAGTACAAAGAATGCCGACAGCGGCACAAGAGCCGACAGCGGCACAAGAGCCGACAGCGGTTCCGCCCCGCCAGTATTGTTGCGCCCGCCTGTGCGGCACGATTGATCTCTCTCGCCCTTGTTACGGCATTTCCAGAACGTCCGTTTCACTGAATTCTTTCGGTAAAACTCACTCCCGAGTAATCTCAAGGAGTCCATAAACACTATCACAGTGGATAACTCAACACTGTCCATCATCACACGCATGCACTAGCCTGAAACTTAAAACAGCGTCTAAGTACATCGGCAATGACTAGTAAAACACATATTCATGAAATCTTACAGCTAGTTACAAAATCATATTTACATTGCTTAATCTACTGTGACTCAGCTGAAAACTTAAACTAGCAGCTTGGATTTTTCAGTTGATTAGATCATGATTAAATTGATTAAAATTAAATTGATTAATCAAAATTAATTACTTATTAATTACAACTTCTTTAATGACCTTGCTCAGTCAAAAGCATGGCAATCTAGCAAATCGTTAAATCTTACACTCTATTTTACATACTGTATAAATTACCCATTGTGTGGTATTAATCGATCCTAGGTTGGTACAATTTCAAGTCTACAATATTCCGTAAGCATTTGTGTGAGGCATACCAATGACTTTATATGGTCCATTATAAACAAACTTAAATTTAGAGTTTTCATGGTCTATCTCGCTCGATTTCTCATGAGCTTTTACAAGTACTAAGTCTCCGATTGCAAACTTAGCAAAACGCGCTTTAGCGTCATGATGACGTATGCAAGCATCAGTTCTTAGCTTCATTATTTCTGGCAAACGATCTTTTTTCACACCAATACTAATGTCAATCCGTGGAGGGAATTTGATTATCTCTTCCACTAAACTTTTACTTCTGTCAATGCCGAAATTCCTCACGTCACGGCAGTTCAAATTCATTCCTACATCAATGTCATCCGGCCAGTTAACAATGTGTATAGGCTGGTATTGCCTATGCACACAGTCTCCTGCCTCGTCAAAACTAACTACTATTGTTTTATCTTCTGACATACATGTCAAAGTTTTGCTTTCGCAATTAATCACTGCACGGTACTTTAATAGCCAATCTAACCCGATAATTACTCCCGTAGTCAAGTCTGGCACGACGACAAACTCTTGTTCAAATCGTGCCCCACATATCTCGAAGTGGACAAAAATCTGTTTTGTGACCGGTTTACTGGCCTTCCCAGTAGCACCGATAATTTTCACTCCTGTTACTGGCATAACTACGATGCCAGGTCTGTCTTTCAGTAACTCAAATATTTTCCCAGATACAGCACTCAATTCTGCACCGGTGTCAATCAACACGTTTATTTGTAGGTCGTGCATATTAACCGACACTACTATCTGTCTACACTTGTCCTCGACTGTTTCTTTAATTTCCCACAGTAAATCCTCGTCTATATCCAGGTCATTCCAGAAAAATCCATCCGGCTTTGATCCTAAATCCGGCTTATCTGGCGGCTTTTTCAGCCTCTGTTCACATACAGTTTTAATTTCAACACGTTTGTCCTGAGGCTTAGTCTCTAGCTTCGCCTCCAATACCGAAACCTTTTCCTGTAACTCGTCAACTAGTGAGTGTTGCTTTGCTATCAATTCACTAATTGTCACCTTCGTTGATTCCTCTTTAATCAGATTGATCTCATCTGCCAATCTACCTGGAGGAATGTGCCCAGTCGCATCTGAAATTACTTCCTCTGGATCTGCGCAACCCACACTGCTACCGTCTGACCGCATAACGTCAGCTCTAACCTCATACACGCTGAAATCCATGTGCTTTTCTACCAATTGTGTCCGGCTATCACTAAAATTTTCGTAATCTTTCCCCTTAATACTCTCGCAATGTTTAAACTGGAGGTTTGCGTCGGATGGGTCGGCTACTTCTACCACTATAACTTTCGGTAAAGTCTGTCGGTTAGGGCCAGAACTTTCCGTTACTCCTTCAACATCTAACTCCTGCGGGACGAAACACGACGAATCTTGCTCGTGCTCCCCATTAACATCAACTATTTCTGGTAAAGTCTGCCGGTTAGGGCCAGAACTTTCAATCACTTCACAAATACTATCTTCTTGTGGGACGAGACGCGGCAAATACTGCACGCGCTCCCCATAAACACTTCTCCCATACAGACCCCTATAATCTCTTAGTTCGTCGTATAAGCGACCGAACTGCCTTAACCAGACCTCATCCCTCACTGCATCCCCTCGCTCGATGACGGACGTTTTATCCGACATCTGATCTTCTCTCAACAATTGCGAATCATTCTTAAACTCAATCTCCAGTTCCGCTGTGGGTATTACAGCTGGCACCTTATAATCGATTTCCGGAACACTACTTAAATTGTTCTCACTGACAGTGAATGTACCTTCCACTGCCGTGTATACAGCTGATCTACTACTTGTGGGCGCACTCCTTTCTCTTAACACTGGCACACTCTCCCGCCGTTGATTATTCCACACGGAATTTTCATACCGACGACACCTGGGTTTTCTCCTGCTATTGGGCCGCCAAAATTTCTCCACGCCCGGTCGGCCCCTCACCGGCGCGGCTAATGGTTTCCCTGTCTCGTCCCAGCAGATACGCTCCCCGGATGCTGCTGAGGCGGCTGATCACACCCTCTGGCGTTATTACTATTCTGTGAAGCCCGTATCACGTTAGTATGATACTGGTTTCCGTCATTCCTGTTATTATTTGCATTGTACCGATTGTTATTACGGTCCGAACCATTATTGTTATTGCTGCCATGGTTGCGGTATGCATTATTCCCGTGGTTATCGTTGTTG
This sequence comes from Schistocerca piceifrons, assembly GCF_021461385.2. Lineage (NCBI taxonomy): Eukaryota > Metazoa > Arthropoda > Insecta > Orthoptera > Acrididae > Schistocerca > Schistocerca piceifrons. Next base: position 92,932 of record NW_025727589.1, on the reverse strand, counting down.
TGGTTGCTGTGGTACCCGTTGTTGTTACCACGGCCTCTGCCACTGTCGCGATTATTGCGCCAATTGTCCTCGTCCTCCACTCTTTCCAGGAAATCATTGATTGTCCTGTAATTGCTTCCTACGTATCGTTTTGTATCATCTGGAAGCTTCTTGTAGAGTTCCCAGACTATTTCGGATTCCGAGCGGCGGTCACGCAAATATTCCAACTTGCGGATCCAGCCCTCACAAAACTCCTTCATCGAACCGCGCGAATTCGCATCGAAAGGCCTCGATACGACAAATTCGCGCCAGACACTTTGCTGTTTTTGCTCTGACCAGTATTCAGCCAGAAACAAATTTTTAAATTCGTCAAAAGTCAGGTTCGTAATGTTGAGGTTTAAGCCCCAACGCTTGGCATCACCAGCCAACACATCAATAATCGCATTAATTTTTCTCTCATCAGTCCATGATCTGGGTAAAACTCTTTCACAATTTTTAATGAAATCCGTCGGGTGTATACCGCCTTTTTTCAAGGGGTCGAACCGCTCCTCTTTCGTCAACAACTCCGAACTATGTGCACAGATTGGCACATAGCTCTGTTTTTCGTCAAGTTTCCTTTCTAATTCCGACACCCTCGTAATCACTTGGCAAGTGGTTGTCGCAAGCATTTCCACTTCCCTCTTTTTCTCTTCGCAGGTATTAGCCTGCTTCGTCACTTTGGTATCTACTTCGGATACTAAAGCCTTTAAAGTTTCCACCTTCTTTTGATCCTCTTTTTTCACTAATTGAATTTGTTCCGTCACCTTATTCTCGATGATCGGAGCAACTGATTCTCCTACACTTTTCTCGATTCTGCTAATTTCAGAATTAAAACGAGTATTTATGCTCGCAATTTCCGCCTGAACGCCTATCATTTCCTGTTTAAGATTACCGATTTCGGTATTAATTACAACAATATCTTCTTTGATTTTATCAACTTTTGTGTTAACAACGTTAATAGCTTTGTTCTGATTGTCTAGCATCCGTTCAAATTTTTCAGACTGAGCTTCTTGCTTGACCGATTGACTCCTGATTTCGTTAATCAAAACGTTCAATAAATCAGTTAAATTCCCGGAAACTACCGGTTTTACTTCCGTAGCGGCTTCCTCTTTAATTGTCCCCCCGTATTCGTCATCAAGGGATTCAGATTTGATTTTCACTTCTGATTCCGAAACATTTTCTAAAGTTTGGAATTCCATTTCTGCTCTTTGTTGCGTTTCGCCGGTCGCGTCTTTCATGCTAGCCGCCTGCCCCTGAACAATGGGTACCGCGGTGCGCGTTTCCCACTGTTCGACCGATTGTTCCGTATCCAAGTCTACCAAATTTTGGCAATTGTTGCCTTCACTCATTTTAATAATTTTCAATATAACTGCCAAATCTCAACTCTAATTAGGATTCCTCACACGAATATTCTCGCTGACGTATCGACCATTTCGTAACCAGTACTTTGTTACGAGATTTGCACAATGCAAAATTCGTGTCCAGAACAACCTCAAATTTGAAGATTGTCCTGTCACCAGGTCGCCACGTGTAACCTCCCCCTCACTTACCGACCTTAATGACAGTGAAAAATGAAACCGCGTGTACCTAATGGGAGTTTTGGAAAAGCAATCGTCACCGAAGTTAATCTATCGGTCAAGAGGGAGGAAAGGGTTACATCTAAATGAAAGGAAAAATGCAAATGAAACTGGTGGAAATCAATTTTGAAAAGGGGTAAAGTTAATAAAGAAAGTAAATGTGCGGCCGTTACGTTAACAATTAACTAGCGGTAATTAGATATTTGAGATTTGGGGGAAATCACGGTCGCCAGTCCTAAGGACAATTACTATCGTAACTGAAAAAGAAAGGTTATTACACATATAATTAGCACTAGAAGCGTGGCAACTGAAGGTTGACACGTGTAGTGTGAAAACTGAAAGTTTGTCAGAAGTAATAAATTTCGCTACACTCTGACTTAATTTAGCAAAAGAATTAATAAAACCGGAAAATCGAAAATTAATTTAGTGACTGAAGTTAATAGTGAGCTTTCTTTCTGAAGCACATCGAAATCCAGTAAAATACGGTTAGTCTTGGACTACCTCAACAATCATTTCAAAAGCAACTTGACTCTACGCAATATAGAAACAAGATATTTAACTTTGAACTTGAATTAAATGATTCTGAACAATTAACAATAGTAAAATTTAGTACGTACCAAGCTGAGCTGCAGTCACAGGTAAGCTACAATATACTAACAAAACTCGCACTCTTAATTTGTGCTCGTGTAACCTAAATATTGTAGCCAGCCGAACTTTGAAATTAAAGCAGTGAAATCGAATGATGCTGGCGTTTGAATTTCAACGACACTCGGGTTCATTTCGGAAAAGGAAGGGACCCTGCTTGGCAATGCAATCGGGACAATGAGCAACAAAGGTTCATGCTAAGTTGCTGTAATTTTGCGAGGCAAATGGAACAATTTGAAAAGCTGAGGTCTGCCATACAGTTCTGAAACTTTACGCGCTTTTAGTCTTCCTTGTTGGTTGATTGAAGGTTTGAAGCCGTCGATCGAGGAGGTGGCGACAGTCACTCATTGTCGGCCGTCGCTGTTGCAGAAGCTGGATGTTGGCGCGCCTTCTTCTCGACACGGTCACTAGGCGAAACGGGCTCTTGATGTGCGCCAGCTAATGCTTCCCGTCCGCGACACCATGTCAGAAACTATCATCGCGAGTCGAGCGCAATTACTTGCTGCCAAACCCCGAAAGCGCGGCAACTCGCGGGAGCGTCACACGACACCTGCTCCACTCGCTACTCCCGCCAGACTCTCACTGTTCTGCCCGCGCTCCACGCGGCAGAGTTAACACTACCAAAGATCCTACACACTTTGATTCTTCACACGACCTATCGATGTAATCGTTCGATAGCAGTTTTCCCTAGGCAAGACCCAGCGTAAAAATACAAATAATCTTTACACAACAAACCAATTATACATCGACATAAATGCATAAATATATATATATACAAATAGTAAAACAATTACAATATATAAAGAGACAGAAATGTCATATCTTGAGGTAACAAAACAAGGAAAAAAAATAATAGTACAATAGATGAAAACAGGAGGATATGCATTTCCGGCGTTACAAGTCGGCATTGTGCCTTTTATATTTAATTCCGATGCAATTTCTGTGTTTCATCGTCAATAAGAAGGTCAGAGGGAAACAGTAAACCTGAAGTGAAGCATCGGAATCTATAACTAGTGTCACAGGAATGGTTCAAATCATAGACAATAAGAAGAATCAGTTATCTTGTACTTATGTCGGCATTGTGTCTTTTGTATTTAATTCCGAAGCAATTTCTGTGTTTCCTCGTCAATAAGAAGGTCAGAGGAATACAGTAAACCTGAAGTAAAGCATCGGAATCTATAACGAGTGTCACATGAATGGTTCAAAACATAGACAGTAAGAAGAGTCAGTTTTCTTGTACTTAAGTCGGCATTGTGCCTTTGGTATTTAATTCCGATGCAATTTCTGTGTTTCATCGTCAATAAGGAGGTCAGAGGGATACAGTAAACCTGAAGTGAAGCATTAGAATCTATAACCAGTGTCACAGGAATGGTTCAAACATAGGCAGTAAGAAGAGTCACTTTTCTTGTACTTGAGTCGGCATTGTGCCTTTTGTATTTAATTCCGATGCAATTGCTGTGTTTCATCGTCAATAAGAACATCAGAGGGATACAGTAAACCCAAGGTGAATCATTGGAATCTATAACTAGTGCCACAGGAATGGTTCAAAACATAGACAGTGAGAAGAGTCAGTTTTCTTGTACTTAAGTCGGCATTGTGCCTTTTGTACTTAATTGCGAAGCAATTTCTGTGTTTCATCGTCAATAAGAAGGTCAGAGGGATACAGTAAACCTGAAGTAAAGCATCGGAATCTATAACGAGTGTCACATGAATGGTTCAAAATATAGACAGTAAGAAGAGTCACTTTTCTTGTACTTAAGTCGGCATTGTGATGTTTGCATTTAATTCCGATGCAATATCTGTGTTTCATCGTCAATAAGAAGGTCAGAGGGATACAGTAAACCAGAAGTGAAGCATTGGAATCTATAACTAGTGTCACAGGAATGGTTCAAAACATAGACAGTAAGAAGAGTCAGTTTTCTTGTACTTAAGTCGGCATTGTGCCTTTTGTATTTAATTCCGATGCAATTTCTGTGTTTCATCGTCAATACGAAGGACAGAGGGATACAGTAAACCTGAAGTGATGCATCGGAATCTATAACTAGTGTCACAGGAATGGTTCAAAACATAGACAGGAAGAAGATTCAGTTTTCTTGTACTTAAATCGGCATTGTTCCTATTGTATTTAATTCCGATGCAATTTCTGTATTTCATCGTCAATAAGAAGGTCAGAGGGATACAGTAAACCTGAAGTGAAGCATCGGAATCTATACCTAGTGTCACAGGAATGGTTCAAAACATAGACAGTAAGAAGAGTCAGTTTTCTTGTACTTAAGTCGGCATTGTGTCTTTTGTATTTAATTCCGATGCAATTTCTGTGTTTCATTGTCAATAAGAAGGACAGAGGGATACAGTTAACCTGAAGTGAGGCATCAGAATCTATAACTAGTGTCACAGGAGTGGTTCAAAACATTGACAGTAAGAAGAGTCAGTTTTCTTGTACTTAAGTCGGCATTGTGCCTTTTGTATTTAATTCCGATGCAATTTCTGTGTTTCATCGTCAATAAGAGGGTCAGAGGGATACAGTAAACCTGAAGTGAGGCATCGGCATCTATAACTAGTGTCACAGGAATGGTTCAAAACATAGACAGTAAGAAGAGTCAGATTTCTTGTACTTAAGTCTGTAACCTCCCCCTCACTTACCGACCTTAATGACAGTGAAAAATGAAACCGCGTGTACCTAATGGGAGTTTTGGAAAAGCAATCGTCACCGAAGTTAATCTATCGGTAAAGAGGGAGGAAAGGGTTACATCTAAATGAAAGGAAAAATGCAAATGAAACTGGTGGAAATCAATTTTGAAAAGGGGTAAAGTTAATAAAGAAAGTAAATGTGCGGCCGTTACGTTTACAATTAACTAGCGGTAATTAGATATTTGAGATTTGGGGGAAATCACGGTCGTCAGTCCTAAGGACAATTACTATCGTAACTGAAAAAGAAAGGTTATTACACATATAATTAGCACTAGAAGCGTGGCAACTGAAGGTTGACACGTGTAGTGTGAAAACTGAAAGTTTGTCAGAAGTAATAAATTTCGCTACACTCTGACTTAATTTAGCAAAAGAATTAATAAAACCGGAAAATCGAAAATTAATTTAGTGACTGAAGTTAATAGTGAGCTTTCTTTCTGAAGCACATCGAAATCCAGTAAAATACAGTTAGTCTTGGACTACCTCAACAATCATTTCAAAAGCAACTTGACTCTACGCAATTTAGAAACAAGATATTTAACTTTGAACTTGAATTAAATGATTCTGAACAATTAACAATAGTAAAATTTAGTACGTACCAAGCTGAGCTGCAGTCACAGGTAAGCTACAATATACTAACAAAACTCGCACTCTTAATTTGTGCTCGTGTAACCTAAATATTGTAGCCAGCCGAACTTTGAAATTAAAGCAGTGAAATCGAATGATGCTGGCGTTTGAATTTCAACGACACTCGGGTTCATTTCGGAAAAGGAAGGGACCCTGCTTGGCAATGCAATCGGGACAATGAGCAACAAAGGTTCATGCTAAGTTGCTGTAATTTTGCGAGGCAAATGGAACAATTTGAAAAGCTGAGGTCTGCCATACAGTTCTGAAACTTTACGTGCTTTTAGTCTTCCTTGTTGGTTGATTGAAGGTTTGAAGCCGTCGATCGAGGAGGTGGCGACAGTCACTCATTGTCGGCCGTCGCTGTTGCAGAAGCTGGATGTTGGCGCGCCTTCTTCTCGACACGGTCACCAGGCGAAACGGGCTCTTGATGTGCGCCAGCTAATGCTTCCCGTCCGCGACACCATGTGAGAAACTATCATCGCGAGTCGAGCGCAATTACTTGCTGCCAAACCCCGAAAGCGCGGCAACTCGCGGGAGCGTCACACGACACCTGCTCCACTCGCTACTCCCGCCAGACTCTCACTGTTCTGCCCGCGCTCCACGCGGCAGAGTTAACACTACCAAAGATCCTACACACTTTGATTCTTCACACGACCTATCGATGTAATCGTTCGATAGCAGTTTTCCCTAGGCAAGACCCAGCGTAAAAATACAAATAATCTTTACACAACAAACCAATTATACATCGACATAAATGCATAAATATATATATATACAAATAGTAAAACAATTACAATATATAAAGAGACAGAAATGTCATATCTTGAGGTAACAAAACAAGGAAAAAAAATAATAGTACAGTAGATGAAAATAGGAGGATATGCATTTCCGGCGTTACACGTGCCCCACATTGTCTGAGGATGTTCGTGTAACGTAAACAGACTCAGAAAATGTCCCAAAAAAGAAACAGCGGAAATGCATATGCTCAACACATAAAAAAATTTAGCATTCGTCTAATTAACCATAAACCAATTTTTAGACAATAATAATTGGGTGGAGACACTCCTAATCTTATTCCACTCTGTCATCTTGCACAAAATGAAACTGGTTGACAACATATCAAAATTCATAGAAAATATAGAAAATGGTTTAGCTATTCCAAAATCATTAAAATTCGTAACACTGTGAGAAATGGAATACTATTTACAAAATTAATCAGAGTACATGGTCATAAAAACCGGTAGATCAAAATACGCAAATTAATTATTAATTACATAGAATACACATTTTATATAACCTTTTCGTAATTAATATTCTCGTCACGAGAATCTATTTAACGCTAAACAAGAAAATAATATACAGCAGATCGACAAAAACATAAATATTGACAACAGAATTCTTTCATATCAGCTGTCCGGGAGGAAAAACAACTCCGCCTTCCGTACTCGCAAGTACAAAGAATGCCGACAGCGGCACAAGAGCCGACAGCGGCACAAGAGCCGACAGCGGTTCCGCCCCGCCAGTATTGTTGCGCCCGCCTGTGCGGCACGCTTGATCTCTCTCGCCCTTGTTACGGCATTTCCAGAACGTCTGTTTCACTGAATTCTTTCGGTAAAACTCACTCCCGAGTAATCTCAAGGAGTCCATAAACACTATCACAGTGGATAACTCAACACTGTCCATCATCACACGCATGCACTAGCCTGAAACTTAAAACAGCGTCTAAGTACATCGGCAATGACTAGTAAAACACATATTCATGAAATCTTACAGCTAGTTACAAAATCATATTTACATTGCTTAATCTACTGTGACTCAGCTGAAAACTTAAACTAGCAGCTTGGATTTTTCAGTTGATTAGATCATGATTAAATTGATTAAAATTAAATTGATTAATCAAAATTAATTACTTATTAATTACAACTTCTTTAATGACCTTGCTCAGTCAAAAGCATGGCAATCTAGCAAATCGTTAAATCTTACACTCTATTTTACATACTGTATAAATTACCCATTGTGTGGTATTAATCGATCCTAGGTTGGTACAATTTCAAGTCTACAATATTCCGTAAGCATTTGTGTGAGGCATACCAATGACTTTATATGGTCCATTATAAACAAACTTAAATTTAGAGTTTTCATGGTCTATCTCGCTCGATTTCTCATGAGCTTTTACAAGTACTAAGTCTCCGATTGCAAACTTAGCAAAACGCGCTTTAGCGTCATGACGACGTATGCGAGCATCAGTTCTTAGCTTCATTATTTCTGGCAAACGATCTTTTTTCACACCAATACTAATGTCAATCCGTGGAGGGAATTTGATTATCTCTTCCACTAAACTTTTACTTCTGTCAATGCCGAAATTCCTCACGTCACGGCAGTTCAAATTCATTCCTACATCAATGTCATCCGGCCAGTTAACAATGTGTATAGGCTGGTATTGCCTATGCACACAGTCTCCTGCCTCGTCAAAATTAACTACTATTGTTTTATCTTCTGACATACATGTCAAAGTTTTGCTTTCGCAATTAATCACTGCACGGTACTTTAATAGCCAATCTAACCCGATAATTACTCCCGTAGTCAAGTCTGGCACGACGACAAACTCTTGTTCAAATCGTGCCCCACATATCTCGAAGTGGACAAAAATCTGTTTTGTGACCGGTTTACTGGCCTTCCCAGTAGCACCGATAATTTTCACTCCTGTTACTGGCATAACTACGATGCCAGGTCTGTCTTTCAGTAACTCAAATATTTTCCCAGATACAGCACTCAATTCTGCACCGGTGTCAATCAACACGTTTAGTTGTAGGTCGTGCATATTAACCGACACTACTATCTGTCTACACTTGTCCTCGACTGTTTCTTTATTTTCCCACAGTAAATCCTCGTCTATATCCAGGTCATTCCAGAAAAAACCATCCGGCTTTGATCCTAAATCCGGCTTATCTGGCGGCTTTTTCAGCCTCTGTTCACATACAGTTTTAATTTCAACACGTTTGTCCTGAGGCTTAGTCTCTAGCTTCGCCTCCAATACCGAAACCTTTTCCTGTAACTCGTCAACTAGTGAGTGTTGCTTTGCTATCAATTCACTAATTGTCACCTTCGTTGATTCCTCTTTAATCAGATTGATCTCATCTGCCAATCTACCTGGAGGAATGTGCCCAGTCGCATCTGAAATTACTTCCTCTGGATCTGCGCAAGCCACACTGCTACCGTCTGACCGCATAACGTCAGCTCTAACCTCATACACGCTGAAATCCATGTGCTTTTCTACCAATTGTGTCCGGCTATCACTAAAATTTTCGTAATCTTTCCCCTTAATACTCTCGCAATGTTTAAACTGGAGGTTTGCGTCGGATGGGTCGGCTACTTCTACCACTATAACTTTCGGTAAAGTCTGCCGGTTAGGGCCAGAACTTTCCGTTACTCCTTCAACATCTAACTCCTGCGGGACGAAACACGACGAATCTTGCTCGTGCTCCCCATTAACATCAACTATTTCTGGTAAAGTCTGCCGGTTAGGGCCAGAACTTTCAATCACTTCACAAATACTATCTTCTTGTGGGACGAGACGCGGCAAATACTGCACGCGCTCCCCATAAACACTTCTCCCATACAGACCCCTATAATCTCTTAGTTCGTCGTATAAGCGACCGAACTGCCTTAACCAGACCTCATCCCTCACTGCATCCCCTCGCTCGATGACGGACGTTTTATCCGACATCTGATCTTCTCTCAACAATTGCGAATCATTCTTAAACTCAATCTCCAGTTCCGCTGTGGGTATTACAGCTGGCACCTTATAATCGATTTCCGGAACACTACTTAAATTGTTCTCACTGACAGTGAATGTACCTTCCACTGCCGTGTATACAGCTGATCTACTACTTGTGGGCGCACTCCTTTCTCTTAACACTGGCACACTCTCCCGCCGTTGATTATTCCACACGGAATTTTCATACCGACGACACCTGGGTTTTCTCCTGCTATTGGGCCGCCAAAATTTCTCCACGCCCGGTCGGCCCCTCACCGGCGCGGCTAATGGTTTCCCTGTCTCGTCCCAGCAGATACGCTCCCCGGATGCTGCTGAGGCGGCTGATCACACCCTCTGGCGTTATTACTATTCTGTGAAGCCCGTATCACGTTAGTATGATACTGGTTTCCGTCATTCCTGTTATTATTTGCATTGTACCGATTGTTATTACGGTCCGAACCATTATTGTTATTGCTGCCATGGTTGCGGTATGCATTATTCCCGTGGTTATCGTTGTTGTGGTTGCTGTGGTACCCGTTGTTGTTACCACGGCCTCTGCCACTGTCGCGATTATTGCGCCAATTGTCCTCGTCCTCCACTCTTTCCAGGAAATCATTGATTGTCCTGTAATTGCTTCCTACGTATCGTTTTGTATCATCTGGAAGCTTCTTGTAGAGTTCCCAGACTATTTCGGATTCCGAGCGGCGGTCACGCAAATATTCCAACTTGCGGATCCAGCCCTCACAAAACTCCTTCATCGAACCGCGCGAATTCGCATCGAAAGGCCTCGATACGACAAATTCGCGCCAGACACTTTGCTGTTTTTGCTCTGACCAGTATTCAGCCAGAAACAAATTTTTAAATTCGTCAAAAGTCAGGTTCGTAATGTTGAGGTTTAAGCCCCAACGCTTGGCATCACCAGCCAACACATCAATAATCGCATTAATTTTTCTCTCATCAGTCCATGATCTGGGTAAAACTCTTTCACAATTTTTAATGAAATCCGTCGGGTGTATACCGCCTTTTTTCAAGGGGTCGAACCGCTCCTCTTTCGTCAACAACTCCGAACTATGTGCACAGATTGGCACATAGCTCTGTTTTTCGTCAAGTTTCCTTTCTAATTCCGACACCCTCGTAATCACTTGGCAAGTGGTTGTCGCAAGCATTTCCACTTCCCTCTTTTTCTCTTCGCAGGTATTAGCCTGCTTCGTCACTTTGGTATCTACTTCGGATACTAAAGCCTTTAAAGTTTCCACCTTCTTTTGATCCTCTTTTTTCACTAATTGAATTTGTTCCGTCACCTTATTCTCGATGATCGGAGCAACTGATTCTCCTACACTTTTCTCGATTCTGCTAATTTCAGAATTAAAACGAGTATTTATGCTCGCAATTTCCGCCTGAACGCCTATCATTTCCTGTTTAAGATTACCGATTTCGGTATTAATTACAACAATATCTTCTTTGATTTTATCAACTTTTGTGTTAACAACGTTAATAGCTTTGTTCTGATTGTCTAGCATCCGTTCAAATTTTTCAGACTGAGCTTCTTGCTTGACCGATTGACTCTTGATTTCGTTAATCAAAACGTTCAATAAATCAGTTAAATTCCCGGAAACTACCGGTTTTACTTCCGTAGCGGCTTCCTCTTTAATTGTCCCCCCGTATTCGTCATCAAGGGATTCACATTTGATTTTCACTTCTGATTCCGAAACATTTTCTAAAGTTTGGAATTCCATTTCTGCTCTTTGTTGCGTTTCGCCGGTCGCGTCTTTCATGCTAGCCGCCTGCCCCTGAACAATGGGTACCGCGGTGCGCGTTTCCCACTGTTCGACCGATTGTTCCGTATCCAAGTCTACCAAATTTTGGCAATTGTTGCCTTCACTCATTTTAATAATTTTCAATATAACTGCCAAATCTCAACTCTAATTAGGATTCCTCACACGAATATTCTCGCTGACGTATCGACCATTTCGTAACCAGTACTTTGTTACGAGATTTGCACAATGCAAAATTCGTGTCCAGAACAACCTCAAATTTGAAGATTGTCCTGTCACCAGGTCGCCACGTGTAACCTCCCCCTCACTTACCGACCTTAATGACAGTGAAAAATGAAACCGCGTGTACCTAATGGGAGTTTTGGAAAAGCAATCGTCACCGAAGTTAATCTATCGGTAAAGAGGGAGGAAAGGGTTACATCTAAATGAAAGGAAAAATGCAAATGAAACTGGTGGAAATCAATTTTGAAAAGGGGTAAAGTTAATAAAGAAAGTAAATGTGCGGTCGTTACGTTAACAATTAACTAGCGGTAATTAGATATTTGAGATTTGGGGGAAATCACGGTCGCCAGTCCTAAGGACAATTACTATAGTAACTGAAAAAGAAAGGTTATTACACATATAATTAGCACTAGAAGCGTGGCAACTGAAGGTTGACACGTGTAGTGTGAAAACTGAAAGTTTGTCAGAAGTAATAAATTTCGCTACACTCTGACTTAATTTAGCAAAAGAATTAATAAAACCGGAAAATCGAAAATTAATTTAGTGACTGAAGTTAATAGTGAGCTTTCTTTCTGAAGCACATCGAAATCCAGTAAAATACGGTTAGTCTTGGACTACCTCAACAATCATTTCAAAAGCAACTTGACTCTACGCAATTTAGAAACAAGATATTTAACTTTGAACTTGAATTAAATGATTCTGAACAATTAACAATAGTAAAATTTAGTACGTACCAAGCTGAGCTGCAGTCACAGGTAAGCTACAATATACTAACAAAACTCGCACTCTTAATTTGTGCTCGTGTAACCTAAATATTGTAGCCAGCCGAACTTTGAAATTAAAGCAGTGAAATCGAATGATGCTGGCGTTTGAATTTCAACGACACTCGGGTTCATTTCGGAAAAGGAAGGGACCCTGCTTGGCAATGCAATCGGGACAATGAGCAACAAAGGTTCATGCTAAGTTGCTGTAATTTTGCGAGGCAAATGGAACAATTTGAAAAGCTGAGGTCTGCCATACAGTTCTGAAACTTTACGCGCTTTTAGTCTTCCTTGTTGGTTGATTGAAGGTTTGAAGCCGTCGATCGAGGAGGTGGCGACAGTCACTCATTGTCGGCCGTCGCTGTTGCAGAAGCTGGATGTTGGCGCGCCTTCTTCTCGACAAGGTCACCAGGCGAAACGGGCTCTTGATGTGCGCCAGCTAATGCTTCCCGTCCGCGACACCATGTCAGAAACTATCATCGCGAGTCGAGCGCAATTACTTGCTGCCAAACCCCGAAAGCGCGGGAACTCGCGGGAGCGTCACACGACACCTGCTCCACTCGCTACTCCCGCCAGACTCTCACTGTTCTGCCCGCGCTCCACGCGGCAGAGTTAACACTACCAAAGATCCTACACACTTTGATTCTTCACACGACCTATCGATGTAATCGTTCGATAGCAGTTTTCCCTAGGCAAGACCCAGCGTAAAAATACAAATAATCTTTACACAACAAACCAATTATACATCGACATAAATGCATAAATATATATATATACAAATAGTAAAACAATTACAATATATAATGAGACAGAAATGTCATATCTTGAGGTAACAAAACAAGGAAAAAAAATAATAGTACAATAGATGAAAATAGGAGAATATGCATTTCCGGCGTTACAAGTCGGCATTGTGCCTTTTATATTTAATTCCGATGCAATTTCTGTGTTTCATCGTCAATAAGAAGGTCAGAGGGAAACAGTAAACCTGAAGTGAAGCATCGGAATCTATAACTAGTGTCACAGGAATGGTTCAAATCATAGACAATAAGAAGAATCAGTTATCTTGTACTTATGTCGGCATTGTGTCTTTTGTATTTAATTCCGAAGCAATTTCTGTGTTTCCTCGTCAATAAGAAGGTCAGAGGAATACAGTAAACCTGAAGTAAAGCATCGGAATCTATAACGAGTGTCACATGAATGGTTCAAAACATAGACAGTAAGAAGAGTCAGTTTTCTTGTACTTAAGTCGGCATTGTGCCTTTGGTATTTAATTCCGATGCAATTTCTGTGTTTCATCGTCAATAAGGAGGTCAGAGGGATACAGTAAACCTGAAGTGAAGCATTAGAATCTATAACCAGTGTCACAGGAATGGTTCAAACATAGGCAGTAAGAAGAGTCACTTTTCTTGTACTTGAGTCGGCATTGTGCCTTTTGTATTTAATTCCGATGCAATTGCTGTGTTTCATCGTCAATAAGAACATCAGAGGGATACAGTAAACCCGAGGTAAATCATTGGAATCTATAACTAGTGCCACAGGAATGGTTCAAAACATAGACAGTAAGAAGAGGCAGTTTTCTTGTACTTAAGTCGGCATTGTGCCTATTGAATTTAATTCCGATGCAGTTTCTGTGTTTCATCGTCAATAAGAAGGACAGAGGGATACAGTAGACCTGAAGTGAAGCATCGGAATCTATAACTAGTGTCATATGAATGGTTCAAAACATAGACAGTGAGAAGAGTCAGTTTTCTTGTACTTAAGTCGGCATTGTGCCTTATGTACTTAATTCCGAAGCAATTTCTGTGTTTCATCGTCAATAAGAAGGTCAGAGGGATACAGTAAACCTGATGTAAAGCATCGGAATCTATAACGAGTGTCACATGAATGGTTCAAAATATAGACAGTAAGAAGAGTCACTTTTCTTGTACTTAAGTCGGCATTGTGATGTTTGTATTTAATTCCGATGCAATATCTGTGTTTCATCGTCAATAAGAAGGTCAGAGGGATACAGTAAACCAGAAGTGAAGCATCGGAATCTATAACTAGTGTCACAGGAATGGTTCAAAACATAGACAGTAAGAAGAGTCAGTTTTCTTGTACTTAAGTCGGCATTGTGCCTTTTGTATTTAATTCCGATGCAATTTCTGTGTTTCATCGACAATACGAAGGACAGAGGGATACAGTAAATTGAAGTGATGCATCGGAATCTATAACTAGTGTCACAGGAATGGTTCAATTCATAGACAGTAAGGAGAGTCAGTTTTCTTGTGCTTAAGTCGGCATTGTGCCTTTTGTACTTAATTCCGAAGCAATTTTTGTGTTTCATCGTCAATAAGAAGGTCAGAGGGATACAGTAAACCTGAAGTAAAGCATCGGAATCTATAACGAGTGTCACATGAATGGTTCAAAATATAGACAGTGAGAAGAGTCAGTTTTCTTGTACTTAAGTCGGCATTGTACCTTTTGTATTAATTCCGATGCAATTTCTGTGTTTCATCGTCAATACGAAGGTCAGAGGGATGCAGTAAACCTGAAGTGAAGCATCGGAATCTATAACTAGTGTCACAGGAATGGTTCAAAGCATAGACAGTAAGAAGAGCCAGTTCTCTTGTACTTAAGTCGGCATTGTGCCTTTTGTTTTGAATTCCGATGCAATTTCTGTGTTTCATCGTCATCAAGAAGGACGAGGGATACAGTAAACCTGAAGTGATGCATCGGAATCTATAACTAGTGTCACAGGAATGGTTCAAATCATTGACAGTAAGAAGAGTCAATTTTCTTGTACTTAAGGTGGCATTGTGATTTTTGTATTTAATTCCGATGCAATTTCTGTGTTTCATCGTCAATAAGAGGGTCAGAGGGATACAGTAAACCTGAAGTGAGGCATCGGCATCTATAACTAGTGTCACAGGAATGGTTCCAAACATAGACAGTAAGAAGAGTCAGATTTCTTGTACTTAAGTCTGTAACCTCCCCCTCACTTACCGACCTTAATGACAGTGAAAAATGAAACCGCGTGTACCTAATGGGAGTTTTGGAAAAGCAATCGTGACCGAAGTTAATCTATCGGTAAAGAGGGAGGAAAGGGTTACATCTAAATGAAAGGAAAAATGCAAATGAAACTGGTGGAAATCAATTTTGAAAAGGGGTAAATTTAATAAAGAAAGTAAATGTGCGGCCGTTACGTTAACAATTAACTAGCGGTAATTAGATATTTGAGATTTGGGGGAAATCACGGTCGCCAGTCCTAAGGACAATTACTATCGTAACTGAAAAAGAAAGGTTATTACACATATAATTAGCACTAGAAGCGTGGCAACTGAAGGTTGACACGTGTAGTGTGAAAACTGAAAGTTTGTCAGAAGTAATAAATTTCGCTACACTCTGACTTAATTTAGCAAAAGAATTAATAAAACCGGATAATCGAAAATTAATTTAGTGACTGAAGTTAATAGTGAGCTTTCTTTCTGAAGCACATCGAAATCCAGTAAAATACGGTTAGTCTTGGACTACCTCAACAATCATTTCAAAAGCAACTTGACTCTACGCAATTTAGAATCAAGATATTTAACTTTGAACTTGAATTAAATGATTCTGAACAATTAACAATAGTAAAATATAGTACGTACCAAGCTGAGCTGCAGTCACAGGTAAGCTACAATATACTAACAAAACTCGCACTCTTAATTTGTGCTCGTGTAACCTAAATATTGTAGCCAGCCGAACTTTGAAATTAAAGCAGTGAAATCGAATGATGCTGGCGTTTGAATTTCAACGACACTCGGGTTCATTTCGGAAAATGAAGGGACCCTGCTTGGCAATGCAATCGGGACAATGAGCAACAAAGGTTCATGCTAAGTTGCTGTAATTTTGCGAGGCAAATGGAACAATTTGAAAAGCTGAGGTCTGCCATACAGTTCTGAAACTTTACGTGCTTTTAGTCTTCCTTGTTGGTTGATTGAAGGTTTGAAGCCGTCGATCGAGAAGGTGGCATTGTGCCTTTTGTATTTAATTCCGATGCAATTTCTGTGTTTCATCGTCAATATGAAGGTCAGAGGGAAACAGTAAACCTGAAGTAAAGCATCGGAATCTATAACTAGTGTCATAGGAATGGTTCAAATCATAGAATATAAGAAGAATCAATTATCTTGTACTTAAGTCGGCATTGTGCCTTTTGTATTTAATTCCGAAGCAATTTCTGTGTTTCATCGTCAATAAGAAGGTCAGAGGGATACAGTAAACCTGAAGTGAAGCATCGGTATCTATAACTAGTGTCACAGGAATGGTTCAAATCATAGACAGTAAGAAGAGTCAGTTTTCTTGTACTTAAGTCGGCATTGTGCTTTTTATATTTAATTCGGATGTAATTTCTGTGTTTCATCGTCAATAAGAACATCAGAGGGATACAGTAAACCTGAAGTGAAGCATTGGAATCTATAACTAGTGTCACAGGAGTGGTTCAAAACATAGACAGTAAGAAGAGTCAGTTTTCTTGTACTTAAGTCGGCATTGTGCCTTTTGAATTTAATTCCGATTCAATTTCTGTGTTTCATCGTCAATAAGAAGGTCAGAGGGATACAGTAGACCTAAGTGAAGCATCGGAATCTATAACTAGTGTCACATGAATGGTTCAAAACATAGACAGTGGGAAGAGTCAGTTTTCTTGTACTTAAGTCAGCATTGTGCCTTTTGTAATTAATTCCGATACAATATCTGTGTTTCATCGTCAATAAGAAGGTCAGTGGGATACAGTAAACCTGAAGTGAAGCATCGGAATCTATAACTAGTGTCACAGGAATGGTTCAAAACATAGACAGTAAGAAGATCCAGTTTTCTTGTACTTAAGTCGGCATTGTTCCTATTGTATTTAATTCCGATGCAATATCTGTTTTACATCGTCAATAAGAAGGTCAGAGGGATACAGTAAACCTGAAGTGAAGCATCGGAATCTATAACTAGTGTCACAGGAATGGTTCAAATCATAGACAATAAGAAGAATCAGTTATCTTGTACTTAAGCATCATTGTGCGTCTTGTATTTACTTCCGAAGCAATTTCTGTGTTTCATCGTCAATAAGAAGGTCAGAGGGATACAGTAAACCTGAAGTAAAGCATCGGAATCTATAACGAGTGTTACATGAATGGTTCAAAACATAGACAGTGAGAAGAATCAGTTTTCTTGTACTTAAGTCGGCATTGTGCCTTTTGTATTCAATTCCGATGCAATATCTGTGTTTCATCGTCAATAAGAAGGTCAGAGGGATACAGTAAACCTTAAGTGAAGCATCGGAATCTATACCTAGTATAACAGGAATTGTTCAAACATAGACAGTTAGAAGAGTTAGTTGTCTTGTACTTAAGTCGGCATTGTGCCTTTTCTATTTAAATCCGACGCAATTTCTATGTTTCATCGTCAATTAGAAGGTCAGAGGGATACAGTAAACCTGAAGTGAAGCATCGGAATCAATAACTAGTGTCACAGGAATGGTTCACAACATAGACAGTAAGAAGAGTCACTTATCTTGTACTTAAGTCGGCATTGTGCCTTTTATATTTAATTCCGATGCCATTTCTGTGTTTCATCGTCAATAAGAAGGTCAGAGGGATACAGTAAACCTGACGTGAAGCATCAGAATCTATAACTAATGTAATAGGTATGGTTCAAACCACAGACAGTAAGAAGAGTCAGTTATCTAGTATTTAAGTCGGCATTGTGCCTTTTGTACTTAATTCCGAAGCAATTTCTGTGTTTCATCGTCAATAAGAAGGACAGAGGGATACAGTAAACCTGAAGTAAAGCATCGGAATCTATAACGAGTGTCACATGAATGGTTCAAAATATAGACAGTAAGAAGAGTCAGTTTTCTTGTACTTAAGTCGGCATTGTGCCTTTTATATTTAATTCCGATGTAATTTCTGTGTTTCATCGTCAATAAGAAGGTCAGTGGGATACAGTAAACCTGAAGTGAAGCATCGGAATCTATAACTAGTGTCACAGGAATGGTTCAAAACATAGACAGTAAGAAGATTCAGTTTTCTTCTACTTAAGTCGGCATTGTTCCTATTGTATTTAATTCCGATGCAATATCTGTTTTACATCGTCAATAAGAAGGTCAGAGGGATACAGTAAACCTGAAGTGAAGCATCGGAATCTATAACTAGTGTCTCAGGAATGGTTCAAATCATAGACTATAAGAAGAATCAGTTATCTTGTACTTAAGTCGGCATTGTGCGTTTTGTATTTACTTCCGAAGCAATTTCTGTGTTTCATCGTCAATAAGAAGGTCAGAGGGATACAGTAAACCTGAAGTAAAGCATCGGAATCTATAACGAGTGTCACATGAATGGTTCAAAACATAGACAGTGAGAAGAATCAGTTTTCTTGTACTTAAGTCAGCATTGTGCCTTTTGTATTCAATTCCGATGCAATATCTGTGTTTCATCGTCAATAAGAAGGTCAGAGGGATACAGTAAACCTTAAGTGAAACATCGGAATCTATACCTAGTATAACAGGAATTGTTCAAACATAGACCGTTAGAAGAGTTAGTTGTCTTGTACTTAAGTCGGCATTGTGCCTTTTCTATTTAAATCCGATGCAATTTCTATGTTTCATCGTCAATTAGAATGTCAGAGGGATACAGTAAACCTGAAGTGAAGCATCGGAATCAATAACTAGTGTCACAGGAATGGTTCACAACATAGACAGTAAGAAGAGTCACTTATCTTGTACTTAAGTCGGCATTGTGCCTTTTATATTTAATTCCGATGCAATTTCTGTGTTTCATCGTCAATAAGAAGGTCAGAGGGATACAGTAAACCTGACGTGAAGCATCGGAATCTATAACTAATGTAATAGGTATGGTTCAAACCACAGACAGTAAGAAGAGTCAGTTATCTTGTACTTAAGTCGGCATTGTGCCTTTTGTACTTAATTCCGAAGCAATTTCTGTGTTTCATCGTCAATAAGAAGGACAGAGGGATACAGTAAACCTGAAGTAAGGCATCGGTATCTATAACTAGTGTCACAGGAATGGTTCAAAACATAGACAGTAAGAAGAGTCAGATTTCTTGTACTTAAGTCGGCATTGTGCCTTTTATATTTAATTCCGATGCAATTTCTGTGTTTCATCGTCAATAAGAAGGTCAGAGGGAAACAGTAAACCTGAAGTGAAGCATCGGAATCTATAACTAGTGTCACAGGAATGGTTCAAATCATAGACAATAAGAAGAATCAGTTATCTTGTACTTAAGTAGGCATTGTGTCTTTTGTATTTAATTCCGAAGCAATTTCTGTGTTTAATCGTCAATAAGAAGGTCAGAGGAATACAGTAAACCTGAAGTGAATCATCGGAATCTATAACCAGTGTCATATGAATGGTTCAAAACATAGACAGTGAGAAGAGTCAGTTTTCTTGTACTTAAGTCGGCATTGTGCCTTTTGTACTTAATTCCGAAGCAATTTCTGTGTTTCATCGTCAATAAGAAGGTCAGAGGGATACAGTAAACCTGAAGTAAAGCATCGAAATCTATAACGAGTGTCACATAAATGGTTCAAAATATAGGCAGTAAGAAGAGTCAGTTTTCTTGTACTTAAGTCGGCATTGTACCTTTTGTATTAATTCCGATGCAATTTCTGTGTTTCATCGTCAATAAGGAGGTCAGAAGGATACAGTAAACCAGAAGTGAAGCATCGGAATCTATAACTAGTGTCACAGGAATGGTTCAAAACATAGACAGTAAGAAGAGTCAGTTTTCTTGTACTTAAGTCGGCATTGTGCCTTTTGTATTTAATTCCGATGCAATTTCTGTGTTTCATCGTCAATAAGAAGGACAGAGGGATACAGTAGACCTGAAGTGAAGCATCGGAATCTATAACTAGTGTCATATGAATGGTTCAAAACATAGACAGTGAGAAGAGTCAGTTTTCTTGTACTTAAGTCGGCATTGTGCCTTTTGTACTTAATTCCGAAGCAATTTCTGTGTTTCATCGTCAATAAGAAGGTCAGAGGGATACAGTAAACCTGATGTAAAGCATCGGAATCTATAACGAGTGTCACATGAATGGTTCAAAATATAGACAGTAAGAAGAGTCACTTTTCTTGTACTTAAGTCGGCATTGTGATGTTTGTATTTAATTCCGATGCAATATCTGTGTTTCATCGTCAATAAGAATGTCAGAGGGATACAGTAAACCAGAAGTGAAGCATCGGAATCTATAACTAGTGTCACAGGAATGGTTCAAAACATAGACAGTAAGAAGAGTCAGTTTTCTTGTACTTAAGTCGGCATTGTGCCTTTTGTATTTAATTCCGATGCAATTTCTGTGTTTCATCGTCAATACGAAGGACAGAGGGATACAGTAAATTGAAGTGATGCATCGGAATCTATAACTAGTGTCACAGGAATGGTTCAATTCATAGACAGTAAGGAGAGTCAGTTTTCTTGTGCTTAAGTCGGCATTGTGCCTTTTGTACTTAATTCCGAAGCAATTTCTGTGTTTCATCGTCAATAAGAAGGTCAGAGGGATACAGTAAACCTGAAGTAAAGCATCGGAATCTATAACGAGTGTCACATGAATGGTTCAAAATATAGACAGTGAGAAGAGTCAGTTTTCTTGTACTTAAGTCGGCATTGTACCTTTTGTATTAATTCCGATGCAATTTCTGTGTTTCATCGTCAATACGAAGGTCAGAGGGATACAGTAAACCTGAAGTGAAGCATCGGAATCTATAACTAGTGTCACAGGAATGGTTCAAAACATAGACAGTAAGAAGAGCCAGTTTTCTTGTACTTAAGTCGGCATTGTGCCTTTTGTTTTGAATTCCGATGCAATTTCTGTGTTTCATCGTCATCAAGAAGGACGAGGGATACAGTAAACCTGAAGTGATGCATCGGAATCTATAACTAGTGTCAGAGGAATGGTTCAAATCATTGACAGTAAGAAGAGTCAGTTTTCTTGTACTTAAGTCGGCATTGTGCCTTTTGTATTTAATTCCGATGCAATTTCTGTGTTTCATCGTCAATAAGAGGGTCAGAGGGATACAGTAAACCTGAAGTGAGGCATCGGCATCTATAACTAGTGTCACAGGAATGGTTCAAAACATAGACAGTAAGAAGAGTCAGATTTCTTGTACTTAAGTCTGTAACCTCCCCCTCACTTACCGACCTTAATGACAGTGAAAAATGAAACCGCGTGTACCTAATGGGAGTTTTGGAAAAGCAATCGTGACCGAAGTTAATCTATCGGTAAAGAGGGAGGAAAGGGTTACATCTAAATGAAAGGAAAAATGCAAATGAAACTGGTGGAAATCAATTTTGAAAAGGGGTAAAGTTAATAAAGAAAGTAAATGTGCGGCCGTTACGTTAACAATTAACTAGCGGTAATTAGATAATTGAGCTTTGGGGGAAATCACGGTCGCCAGTCCTAAGGACAATTACTATCGTAACTGAAAAAGAAAGGTTATTACACATATAATTAGCACTAGAAGCGTGGCAACTGAAGGTTGACACGTGTAGTGTGAAAACTGAAAGTTTGTCAGAAGTAATAAATTTCGCTACACTCTGACTTAATTTAGCAAAAGAATTAATAAAACCGGAAAATCGAAAATTAATTTAGTGACTGAAGTTAATAGTGAGCTTTCTTTCTGAAGCACATCGAAATCCAGTAAAATACGGTTAGTCTTGGACTACCTCAACAATCATTTCAAAAGCAACTTGACTCTACGCAATTTAGAATCAAGATATTTAACTTTGAACTTGAATTAAATGATTCTGAACAATTAACAATAGTAAAATATAGTACGTACCAAGCTGAGCTGCAGTCACAGGTAAGCTACAATATACTAACAAAACTCGCACTCTTAATTTGTGCTCGTGTAACCTAAATATTGTAGCCAGCCGAACTTTGAAATTAAAGCAGTGAAATCGAATGATGCTGGCGTTTGAATTTCAACGACAATCGGGTTCATTTCGGAAAATGAAGGGACCCTGCTTGGCAATGCAATCGGGACAATGAGCAACAAAGGTTCATGCTAAGTTGCTGTAATTTTGCGAGGCAAATGGAACAATTTGAAAAGCTGAGGTCTGCCATACAGTTCTGAAACTTTACGTGCTTTTAGTCTTCCTTGTTGGTTGATTGAAGGTTTGAAGCCGTCGATCGAGAAGGTGGCATTGTGCTTTTTGTATTTAATTCCGATGCAATTTCTGTGTTTCATCGTCAATATGAAGGTCAGAGGGAAACAGTAAACCTGAAGTAAAGCATCGGAATCTATAACTAGTGTCATAGGAATGGTTCAAATCATAGAATATAAGAAGAATCAATTATCTTGTACTTAAGTCGGCATTGTGCCTTTTGTATTTAATTCCGAAGCAATTTCTGTGTTTCATCGTCAATAAGAAGGTCAGAGGGATACAGTAAACCTGAAGTGAAGCATCGGTATCTATAACTAGTGTCACAGGAATGGTTCAAATCATAGACAGTAAGAAGAGTCAGTTTTCTTGTACTTAAGTCGGCATTGTGCTTTTTATATTTAATTCGGATGTAATTTCTGTGTTTCATCGTCAATAAGAACATCAGAGGGATACAGTAAACCTGAAGTGAAGCATTGGAATCTATAACTAGTGTCACAGGAGTGGTTCAAAACATAGACAGTAAGAAGAGTCAGTTTTCTTGTACTTAAGTCGGCATTGTGCCTTTTGAATTTAATTCCGATTCAATTTCTGTGTTTCATCGTCAATAAGAAGGTCAGAGGGATACAGTAGACCTAAGTGAAGCATCGGAATCTATAACTAGTGTCACATGAATGGTTCAAAACATAGACAGTGGGAAGAGTCAGTTTTCTTGTACTTAAGTCAGCATTGTGCCTTTTGTAATTAATTCCGATACAATATCTGTGTTTCATCGTCAATAAGAAGGTCAGTGGGATACAGTAAACCTGAAGTGAAGCATCGGAATCTATAACTAGTGTCACAGGAATGGTTCAAAACATAGACAGTAAGAAGATCCAGTTTTCTTGTACTTAAGTCGGCATTGTTCCTATTGTATTTAATTCCGATGCAATATCTGTTTTACATCGTCAATAAGAAGGTCAGAGGGATACAGTAAACCTGATGTGAAGCATCAGAATCTATAACTAGTGTCACAGGAATGGTTCAAATCATAGACAATAAGAAGAATCAGTTATCTTGTACTTAAGCATCATTGTGCGTCTTGTATTTACTTCCGAAGCAATTTCTGTGTTTCATCGTCAATAAGAAGGTCAGAGGGATACAGTAAACCTGAAGTAAAGCATCGGAATCTATAACGAGTGTTACATGAATGGTTCAAAACATAGACAGTGAGAAGAATCAGTTTTCTTGTACTTAAGTCGGCATTGTGCCTTTTGTATTCAATTCCGATGCAATATCTGTGTTTCATCGTCAATAAGAAGGTCAGAGGGATACAGTAAACCTTAAGTGAAGCATCGGAATCTATACCTAGTATAACAGGAATTGTTCAAACATAGACAGTTAGAAGAGTTAGTTGTCTTGTACTTAAGTCGGCATTGTGCCTTTTCTATTTAAATCCGACGCAATTTCTATGTTTCATCGTCAATTAGAAGGTCAGAGGGATACAGTAAACCTGAAGTGAAGCATCGGAATCAATAACTAGTGTCACAGGAATGGTTCACAACATAGACAGTAAGAAGAGTCACTTATCTTGTACTTAAGTCGGCATTGTGCCTTTTATATTTAATTCCGATGCCATTTCTGTGTTTCATCGTCAATAAGAAGGTCAGAGGGATACAGTAAACCTGACGTGAAGCATCAGAATCTATAACTAATGTAATAGGTATGGTTCAAACCACAGACAGTAAGAAGAGTCAGTTATCTAGTACTTAAGTCGGCATTGTGCCTTTTGTACTTAATTCCGAAGCAATTTCTGTGTTTCATCGTCAATAAGAAGGACAGAGGGATACAGTAAACCTGAAGTAAAGCATCGGAATCTATAACGAGTGTCACATGAATGGTTCAAAATATAGACAGTAAGAAGAGTCAGTTTTCTTGTACTTAAGTCGGCATTGTGCCTTTTATATTTAATTCCGATGTAATTTCTGTGTTTCATCGTCAATAAGAACATCAGAGGGATACAGTAAACCTGAAGTGAAGCATTGGAATCTATAACTAGTGTCACAGGAATGGTTCAAAACATAGACAGTAAGAAGAGTCAGTTTTCTAGTACTTAAGTCGGCATTGTGCCTTTTGAATTTAATTCCGATTCAATTTCTGTGTTTCATCGTCAATAAGAAGGTCAGAGGGATACAGTAGACCTAAGTGAAGCATCGGAATCTATAACTAGTGTCACATGAATGGTTCAAAACATAGACAGTGAGAAGAGTCAGTTTTCTTGTACTTAAGTCAGCATTGTGCCTTTTGTAATTAATTCCGATACAATATCTGTGTTTCATCGTCAATAAGATGGTCAGTGGGATACAGTAAACCTGAAGTGAAGCATCGGAATCTATAACTAGTGTCACAGGAATGGTTCAAAACATAGACAGTAAGAAGGTTCAGTTTTCTTGTACTTAAGTCGGCATTGTTCCTATTGTATTTAATTCCGATGCAATAACTGTTTTACATCGTCAATAAGAAGGTCAGAGGGATACAGTAAACCTGAAGTGAAGCATCGGAATCTATAACTAGTGTCTCAGGAATGGTTCAAATCATAGACAATAAGAAGAATCAGTTATCTTGTACTTAAGTCGGCATTGTGCGTTTTGTATTTACTTCCGAAGCAATTTCTGTGTTTCATCGTCAATAAGAAGGTCAGAGGGATACAGTAAACCTGAAGTAAAGCATCGGAATCTATAACGAGTGTCACATGAATGGTTCAAAACATAGACAGTGAGAAGAATCAGTTTTCTTGTACTTAAGTCGGCATTGTGCCTTTTGTATTCAATTCCGATGCAATATCTGTGTTTCATCGTCAATAAGAAGGTCAGAGGGATACAGTAAACCTTAAGCGAAACATCGGAATCTATACCTAGTATAACAGGAATTGTTCAAACATAGACCGTTAGAAGAGTTAGTTGTCTTGTACTTAAGTCGGCATTGTGCCTTTTCTATTTAAATCCGATGCAATTTCTATGTTTCATCGTCAATTAGAAGGTCAGAGGGATACAGTAAACCTGAAGTGAAGCATCGGAATCAATAACTAGTGTTACAGGAATGGTTCACAACATAGACAGTAAGAAGAGTCACTTATCTTGTACTTAAGTCGGCATTGTGCCTTTTATATTTAATTCCGATGCAATTTCTGTGTTTCATCGTCAATAAGAAGGTCAGAGGGATACAGTAAACCTGACGTGAAGCATCGGAATCTATAACTAATGTAATAGGTATGGTTCAAACCACAGACAGTAAGAAGAGTCAGTTATCTTGTACTTAAGTCGGCATTGTGCCTTTTGTACTTAATTCCGAAGCAATTTCTGTGTTTCATCGTCAATAAGAAGGACAGAGGGATACAGTAAACCTGAAGTAAGGCATCGGTATCTATAACTAGTGTCACAGGAATGGTTCAAAACATAGACAGTAAGAAGAGTCAGATTTCTTGTACTTAAGTCGGCATTGTGCCTTTTATATTTAATTCCGATGCAATTTCTGTGTTTCATCGTCAATATGAAGGTCAGAGGGAAACAGTAAACCTGAAGTGAAGCATCGGAATCTATAACTAGTGTCACAGGAATGGTTCAAATCATAGACAATAAGAAGAATCAGTTATCTTGTACTTAAGTAGGCATTGTGTCTTTTGTATTTAATTCCGAAGCAATTTCTGTGTTTAATCGTCAATAAGAAGGTCAGAGGAATACAGTAAACCTGAAGTAAAGCATCGGAATCTATAACTAGTGTAACAGGAATGGTTCAAACATAGACAGTTAGAAGAGTTAGTTTTCTTGTACTTAAGTCGGTATTGTGCCTTTTCTATTTAACTCCGAAGCAATTTCTATGTTTCATCGTCAATTAGAAGGACAGAGGGATACGGTAAACCTGAAGTGAAGCATCGGAATCAATTACTAGTGTCACAGGAATGGTTCAAAACATAGACAGTAAGAAGAGTCAGTTTTCTTGTACTTAAGTCGGCATTGTGCCTTTTATATTAAATTCCGATGCAATTTCTGTGCTGCATCGTCAGTAAGAAGGTGAGAGGGATACAGTAAACCTGAAGTAAAGCATCGGAATCTATAACTAGTGTGACAGGAATGGTTCAAACCACAGACAGTAAGAAGAGTCAGTTATCTAGTACTTAAGTCGGCATTGTGCCTTTTGTACTTAATTCCGAAGCAATTTCTGTGTTTCATGGTCAATAAGAAGGTCAGAGGGATACAGTAAACCTGAAGTAAAGCATCGGAATCTATAACGAGTGTCACATGAATGGTTCAAAATATAGACAGTAAGAAGAGTCAGTTTTCTTGTACTTAAGTCGGCATTGTACCTTTTGTATTAATTCCGATGCAATTTCTGTGTTTCATCGTCAATAAGAAGGTCAGAGGGATACAGTAAACCTGAAGTGAAACATCGGAATCTATAACTAGTGTCACAGGAATGGTTCAAAGCATAGACAGTTGGAAGAGTCAGTTTTCTTGTACTTAAGTCGGCATTGTGCCTTTTGTTTTTAATTCCGATGCAATTTCTGTGTTCATCGTCATCAAGAAGGACGAGGGATACAGTAAACCTGAAGTGATGCATCGGAATCTATAACTAGTGTCACAGGAACGGTTCAAAACATTGACAGTAAGAAGAGTCATTTTTCTTGTACTTAAGTCGGCATTGTGCCTTTTGTATTTAATTCCGATGCAATTTCTGTGTTTCATCGTCAGTATGAAGGTCAGAGGGAAACAGTAAACCTGAAGTAAAGCATCGGAATCTATAACTAGTGTCACAGGAATGGTTCAAATCATAGACAATAAGAAGGATCAATTATCTTGTACTTAAGTCGTTATTGTGCCTTCTGTATTTAATTCCGAAACAATTTCTGTGTTTCATCGTCAATAAGAAGGTCAGAGGGATACAGTAAATCTGAAGTAAAGCATCGGAATCTATAACTAGTGTCACAGGAATGGTTCAAAACATAGACAGTAAGAAGAGTCAGTTTTCTTGTACTTAAGTCAGCATTGTGCCTTTTGTAATTAATTCCGATGCAATTTCTGTGTTTCATCGTCAATAAGAATGTCAGTGGGATACAGTTGACCTGAAGTGAAGCATCGGATTCTATAACTAGTGTCACAGGAATGGTTCAAAACATTGATTGTAAGAAGAATCAGTTTTCTTGTACTTAAGTCGGCATTGTGCTTTTTGTATTTAATTCCGATGCAATATCTGCGTTTCATCGTCAATAAGAAGGTCAGAGGGATACAGAAAACCTGAAGTGAAGCATCGGAATCTATAACTAGTGTCACAGGAATGGTTCAAATCATAAACAGTAAGAAGAGTCAGTTATCTTGTACTTAAGGCGGCATTGGGCCTTTTGTATTTAATTCCGAAGCAATTTCTGTGTTTCATCGTCAATAAGAAGGTCAGAGGGATACAGTAAACCTGAAGTAAAGCATCGGAATCTATAACGAGTGTCACATGAATGGTTCAAAACATAGACAGTAAAAAGAGTCAGTTTTCTTGTACTTAAGTCGGCATTGTGCATTTTGTATTTAGTTATGATGCAATTTCTGAGTTTCATCGTCAATAAGGAGGCCAGAGGGATACAGTAAACCTGAAGTGACGCATCGGAATCTATAACTAGTGTCACAATAATGGTTCAAAACATAGACAGTAATAAGAGTCAGTTTTTTTGTACTTAAGTAGGCATTGTGCCTTTTGTATTTAATTCCGATGCAATATCTGTGTTTCATCAACAATGTGAAGGTCAGAGGGATACAGTAAACCTGAAGTGAAGCATCGGAATCTATAACTAGTATCACATGAATGGTTCAAACATAGACAGTAAGAAGAGTCAGTTTTCTTGTACTTAAGTCGGCATAGTGCCTTTTGAATTTATTTCCGATGCAATATCTGTGTTTCATCGTCAATAAGAAGGTCAGAGGGATACAGTAAACCTGAAGTGAAGCATCGTAATCTATAACTAGTGTAACAGGAATGGATCAAACATAGACAGTTAGAAAAGTTAGTTTTCTTGTACTTAAGTTGGCATTGTGCCTTTTGTACTTAATTCCGATGCAATTTCTGTGTTTCATCGTCATCAAGAAGGACAGAGGGATACAGTAAACCTGAAGTGATGCATCGGAATCTATAACTAGTGTCACAGGAATGGTTCAAAACATAGACAGTAAGAAAAGTCAGTTTTCTTGTACTTAAGTCGGCATTGTGCCCTTTGTATTTAATTCCGATGCAATTTCTGTGTTTCATCGTCAATAAGAAGATCAGTGGGATACAGTAAACCTGAAGTGGCGCATTGGAATCTATAACTAGTGTCACAGGACTGGTTCAAAACATAGACAGTAAGAAGAGTCAGTTTTCTTGTACTTAAGTCGGCATAGTGCCTTTTGTATTTAATTCCGATGCAATATCTGTGTTTCATCGTCAATTAGAAGGTCAGAGGGATGCAGTAAACCTGAAGTGAAACATCGGAATCTATAACTAGTGTCACAGGAATGGTTCAAAACATAGACAGTAGGAAGAGTCAGTTTTCTTGTACTTAAGTCGGCATTGTGCCTTTTGTTTTTAATTCCGATGCAATTTCTGTGTTCATCGTCATCAAGAAAGACGAGGGATACAGTAAACCTGAAGTGATGCATCGGAATCTATAACAAGTGTCACAGGAACGGCTCAAAACATTGACAGTAAGAAGAGTCATTTTTCTTGTACTTAAGTCGGCATTGTGCCTTTTGTATTTAATTCCGATGCAATTTCTGTGTTTCATCGTCAGTATGAAGGTCAGAGGGAAACAGTAAACCTGAAGTAAAGCATCGGAATCTATAACTAGTGTCACAGGAATGGTTCAAATCATAGACAATAAGAAGGATCAATTATCTTGTACTTAAGTCGGCATTGTGCCTTCTGTATTTAATTCCGAAACAATTTCTGTGTTTCATCGTCAATAAGAAGGTCAGAGGGATACAGTAAATCTGAAGTAAAGCATCGGAATCTATAACTAGTGTCACAGGAATGGTTCAAAACATAGACAGTAAGAAGAGTCAGTTTTCTTGTACTTAAGTCAGCATTGTGCCTTTTGTAATTAATTCCGATGCAATTTCTGTGTTTCATCGTCAATAAGAATGTCAGTAGGATACAGTTGACCTGAAGTGAAGCATCGGAATCTATAACTAGTGTCACAGGAATGGTTCAAACATAGATCGTAAGAAGATTCAGTTTTCTTGTACTTAAGTCGGCATTGTGCTTTTTGTATTTAATTCCGATGCAATATCTGCGTTTCATCGTCAATAAGAAGGTCAGAGGGATACAGCAAACCTGAAGTGAAGCATCGGAATCTATAACTAGTGTCACAGGAATGGTTCAAATCATAGACCAGTAAGAAGAGTCAGTTATCTTGTACTTAAGTCGGCATTGGGCCTTTTGTATTTAATTCCGAAGCAATTTCTGTGTTTCATCGTCAATAAGAAGGTCAGAGGGATACAGTAAACCTGAAGTAAAGCATCGGAATCTATAACGAGTGTCACATGAATGGTTCAAAACATAGACGGTAAAAAGAGTCTGTTTTCTTGTACTTAAGTCGGCATTGTGCATTTTGTATTTAGTTATGATGCAATTTCTGAGTTTCATCGTCAATAAGGAGGCCAGAGGGATACAGTAAACCTGAAGTGAAGCATCGGAATCTATAACTAGTGTCAGAATAATGGTTCAAAACATAGACAGTAAGAAGAGTCAGTTTTTTTTGTACTTAAGTAGGCATTGTGCCTTTTGTATTTAATTCCGATGCAATATCTGTGCTTCATCAACAATGTGAAGGTCAGAGGGATACAGTAAACCTGAAGTGAATCATCGGAATCAATAAGTAGAGTCTCAGGAATGGTTCAAAACATAGACAGTAAGAAGACACAGTTTTCTTGTACTTAAGTCGGCATTGTGGTTTTTATATTTACTTCCGATGCAATTCCTGTGTTTCATCGTCACTATGAAGATCAGTGGGATACAGTAAACCTTAAGTGAAGCATTGGAATCTATAACTAGTGTCACAGGAAGGGTTCAAAACATAGACAGTAAGAAGAGTCAGTTTTCTTGTACTTAAGTCGGCATTGCGCCTTTTGTATTTAATTCCGATGCAATATCTGTGTTTCATCGTCAATAAGAAGGTCAGAGGGATACAGTAAACCAGAATAGAAGCATCGGAATCTATAACTAGTGGTACGGGAATGGTTCAAACATAGACAGTTAGAAGAGTTAGTTTTCTTGTACTTAAGTCGGCATTGTGCCTTTTCTATTTCATTCCGATGCAATTTCTATGTTTCATCGTCAATTAGAAGGTCAGAGGGATACAGTAAACCAGAAGTGAAGCATCGGTATCTATAACTAGTGTCACAGGTATGGTTCAAATCATAGATCGTAAGAAGAATCAGTTTTCTTGTACTTAAGTCGGCATTGTGCGTTTTGTATTTAATTCCGATGCAATATCTGCGTTTCATCGTCAATATGAAGGTCAGAGGGATACAGCAAACCTGAAGTGAAGCATCGGAATCTATAACTAGTGTCACAGGAATGGTTCAAAACATAGACAGTAAGAAGAGTCAGTTTTCTTGTACTTAAGTCAGCATTGTGCCATTTATATTTAATTCCGATGCAATTTCTGTGTTTCATCGTCAATAAGAAGGTCAGAGGGAAACAGTAAACCTGAATTGAAGCATCGGAATCTACAACTAGTGTCACAGGAATGGTTCAAATCATAGACAGTAAGAAGAGTCAGTTATCTTGTACTTAAGGCGGCATTGGCCTTTTGTATTTAATTCCGAAGCAATTTCTGTGTTTCATCGTCAATAAGAAGGTCAGAGGGATACAGTAAACCTGAAGTAAAGCATCGGAATCTATAACGAGTGTCACATGAATGGTTCAAAACATTGACAGTAAAAAGAGTCAGTTTTCTTGTACTTAAGTCGGCATTGTGCCATTTGTATTTAATTATGATGCAATTTCTGAGTTTCATCGTCAATAAGGGGGCCAGAGGGATACAGTAAACCTGAAGTGAAGCATCGGAATCTATAACTAGTGTCACAACAATGGTTCAAAACATAGACAGTAAGAAGAGTCTTTTTTTTTTGTACTTGAGTAGGCATTGTGCCTTTTGTATTTAATTCCGATGCAATGTCTGTGTTTCATCAACAATGTGAAGGTCAGAGGAATACAGTAAACCTGAAGTGCAGCATCGGAATCTACAACTAGTATCACATGAATAATTCAAACATAGACAGTAAGAAGAGTCAGTTTTCTTGTACTTAAGTCAGCATTGTGCCTTTTGTATTTAATTCCGATGCAATATCTGTGTTTCATCGTCAATAAGAAGGTCAGAGGGATACAGTAAACCTGAAGTGAAGCATCGGAATCAATAAGTAGAGTCTCAGGAATGGCTCAAAACATAGACTGTAAGAAGAGTCAGTTTTCTTGTACTTAAGTCGGCATTGTGGCTTTTATATTTACTTCCGATGCAATTTCTGTGTTTCATCGTCACTAAGAAGATCAGTGGGATACAGTAAACCTTAAGTGAAGCATTGGAATCTATAACTAGTGTCACAGGAAGGGTTCAAAACATAGACAGTAAGAAGAGTCAGTTTTCTTGTACTTAAGTCGGCATTGTGCCTTTTGTATTTAATTCCGATGCAATATCTGTGATTCATTGTCAATAAGAAGGTCAGAGGGATACAGTAAACCTGAATAGAAGCATCGGAATCTATAACTAGTGTAACAGGAATGGTTCAAACATAGACAGTTAGAAGAGTTAGTTTTCTTGTACTTAAGTCGGCATTGTGCCTTTTCTATTTAATTCCGATGCAATTTCTATGTTTCATCGTCAGTTACAAGGTCAGAGGGATACAGTAAACCAGAAGTGAAGCATTGGAATCTATAACTAGTGTCACAGGAATGGTTCAGTACATAGACAGTAAGGAGAGTCAGTTTTCTTGTACTTAAGTCGGCATTGTGCCTTTTGTATTTAATTCCGATGCAATTTCTGTGTTTCATCGTCAATAAGATCTTCAGAAGGATACAGTAAAACTGAAGTGAAGCATCGGAATCTATAACTAGTGTCACAGGAATGGTTCAAAACATAGACTGTAAGAAGAGTCAGTTTTCTTGTACTTAAGTCGGCATAGTGCCTTTTGTATTTAATTCCGATGCAATATCTGTGTTTCATCGTCAATAAGAAGGTCAGAGGGATACAGTAAACCTGAAGTGAAGCATCGTAATCTATAACTAGTGTAACAGGAATGGATCAAACATAGACAGTTAGAGGAGTTAGTTTTCTTGTACTTAAGTCGGCATTGTGCCTTTTATATTAAATTCCGAAGCAATTTCTGTGTTTCATCGTCAATAAGAAGGTCAGAGGGATACAGTAAACCTGAAGGGAAGCATCGGAAACTATAACTAGTGTAACGGGAATGGTTCAAACCACAGACAGTAAGAAGAGTCAGTTATCTTGTACTTAAGTCGGCATTGTGCCTTTTGTACTTAATTCCGAAGCAATTTCTGTGTTTCATCGTCAATAAGAAGGTCAGAGGGATACAGTAATCCTGAAGTAAAGCATTGGAATCTATAACGAGTATCACATGAATGGTTCAAAATATAGACAGTAAGAAGAGTCAGTTTTCTTGTACTTAAGTCGGCATTGTACCTTTTGTATTAATTCCGATGCAATTTCTGTGTTTCATCGTCAATAAGAAGGTCAGAGGGATACAGTAAACCTCAAGTGAAGCATCGGAATCTATAACTAGCGTCACAGGAATGGTTCAAAACACAGACAGTAAGAAGAGTCAGTTTTCTTGTACTTAAGTCGGCATTGTGCCATTTGTATTTAATTCCGATGCAATTTCTGTGTTTCATCGTCATCAAGAAGGACAGAGGGATACAGTAAACCTGAAGTGATGCATCGGAATCTATAACTAGTGTCACAGGAATGGTTCAAAACATAGACAGTAAGAAGAGTCAGTTTTCTTGTACTTAAGTCGGCATTGTGCCCTTTGTATTTAATTCCGATGCAATTTCTGTGTTTCATCGTCAATAAGAAGGTCAGTGGGATACAGTAAACCTGAAGTGGAGCATTGGAATCTATAACTAGTGTCACAGGACTGGTTTAAAACATAGACAGTAAGAAGAGTCAGTTTTCTTGTACTTAAGTCGGCATAGTGCCTTTTGTATTTAATTCCGGTGCAATATCTGTGTTTCATCGTCAATAAGAAGGTCAGAGGGATACAGTAAACCTGAAGTGAAGCATCGGAATCAATAACTAGTGTCACAGGAAAGGTTCACAACATAGACAGTAAGAAGAATCAGTTATCTTGTACTTAAGTCGGCATTGTGCCTTTTATATTTAATTCCGATGCAATTTCTGTGTTTCATCGTCAATAAGAAGGTCAGAGGGATACAGTAAACCTGAAGCGAAGCATTAGAATCTATAACTAGTGTCACAGGAATGGTTCAAAACATAGGCAGTAAGAAGAGTCAGTTTTCTTGTACAATGGGCCAGCATTGTGCCTTTTGTATTTAATTCCGATGCAATTTCTGCGTTTCATCGTCAATAAGTACATCAGAGGGATACAGTAAACCTGAAGCGAAGCATTGGAATCTATAACTAGTGTCACAGGAATGGTTCAAAACATAGACTGTAAGAAGAGTCAGTTTTCTTGTACTTAAGTCGGCATTGTGCCTTTTGAATTTAATTCCGATGCAATTTCTGTGATTCATCGTCAATAAGAAGGTCAGAGGGATACAGTAGACCTGAAGTGTAGCATCGGAATCTATAACTAGTGTCAGATCAATGGTTTAAAACTTAGACAGTGAGAAGGGTCAGTTTTCTTGTACTTAAGTCAGCATTGTGCCTTTTGTAATTAATTCCGATACAGTATCGGTGTTTCATCGTCAATAAGAAGGTCAGTGGGATACAGTAAACCTGACGTGAAGCATCGGAATCTATAACTAGTGTCACAGGAATGGTTCAAAACATAGACAGTAAGAAGAGTCAGTTTTCTTGTACTTAAGTCGGCATTGTGCCTTTTATATTTAATTCCAATGCAATTTCTGTGTTTCATCGTCAAATAGAAGGTCAGAGGGAAACAGTAAACCTGAAGTGAAGCATCGGAATCTATAACTAGTGTCACAGGAATGGTTCAAATCATAGACAATAAGAAGAATCAGTTATCTTGTACTTAAGTCGGCATTGTGCCTTTTGTATTTAATTCCGATGCAATTTCTGTGTTTCATCGTCAATAAGTAGGTCAGAGGGATACAGTAAACCTGAAGCGAAGCATTAGAATCTATAACTAGTGTCACAGGAATGGTTCAAAACATAGGCAGTAAGAAGAGTCAGTTTTCTTGTACTTGGGCCAGCATTGTGCCTTTTGTATTTAATTCCGATGCAATTTCTGTGTTTCATCGCCAATAAGAAGTACAGAGGGATGCAGTAAACCTGACGTGAAGCATCGGAATCTATAACTAGTGTAATAGGAATGGTTCAAACCACAGACAGTAAGAAGAGTCAGTTATCTTGTACTTAAGTCGGCATTGTGCTTTTTGTTCTTAATTCCGATGCAATTTCTGTGTTTCATCGTCAATAAGAAGGTCAGTGGGATACAGTAAACCTGAAGTGGAGCATTGGAATCTATAACTAGTGTCACAGGACTGGTTCAAAACATAGACAGTAAGAAGAGTCAGTTTTCTTGTACTTAAGTCGGCATAGTGCCTTTTGTATTTAATTCCGATGCAATATCTTTGTTTCATCGTCAATAAGAAGGTCAGAGGGATACAGTAAACCTGAAGTGAAGCATCGGAATCAATAACTAGTGTCACAGGAAAGGTTCACAACATAGACAGTAAGAAGAGTCAGTTATCTTGTACTTAAGTCGGCATTGTGCCTTTTATATTTAATTCCGATGCAATTTCTGTGTTTCATCGTCCATAAGAAGGTCAGAGGGATACAGTAAACCTGACGTGAAGCATCGGAATCTATAACTAGTGTAATAGGAATGGTTCAAACCACAGACAGTAAGAAGAGTCAGTTATCTTGTACTTAAGTCGGCATTGTGCCTTTTGTACTTAATTCCGAAGCAATTTCTGTGTTCATCGTCAATATGAAGGTCAGAGGGATACAGTAAACCTGAAGTAAAGCATCGGAATCTATAACGAGTGTCACATGAATGGTTCAAAATGTAGACAGTAAGAAGAGTCAGTTTTCTTGTACTTAAGACGGCATTGTACTTTTTGTATTAATTCCGATGCAATTTCTGTGTTTCATCGTCAATAAGAAGGTCAGAGGGATACAGTAAACCTGAAGTGAAGCATCGGAATCTATAACTAGTGTCACAGGAATGGTTCAAAACATTGACAGTAGGAAGAGTCAGATTTCTTGTACTTAAGTCGGCATTGTTCCGTTTTGTATTTAATTCCGATGAAATTTCTGTGTTTCGTCGTCAATAAGATGGTCAGAGGGATACAGTAAACCTGAAGTGAAGCATCGGTATCTATAACTAGTGTCACAGGAATGGATCAAAACATAAACAGTAAGAAGAGACAGTTTTCTTGTACTTAAGTCGGCATTGTGCATTTTATATTTAATTCCGATGCAATTTCTGTGTTTCATCGTCAATTAGAAGGTCAGACGGAAACAGTAAACCTGAAGTGAAGCATCGGAATCTATAACTAGTGTCACAGGAATGGTTCAAATCATAGACAATAAGAAGAATCAGTTATCTTGTACTTAAGTCGGCATTGTGCCTTTTGTATTTAATTCCGATGCAATTTCTGTGTTTTATCGTCAATAAGTAGGTCAGAGGGATACAGTAAACCTGAAGCGAAGCATTAGAATCTATAAGTAGTGTCACAGGAATGGTTCAAAACATAGGCAGTAAGAAGAGTCAGTTTTCTTGTACTTGGGCCAGCATTGTGCCTTTTGTATTTAATTCCGATGCAATTTCTGCGTTTCATCGTCAATAAGTACATCAGAGGGATACAGTAAACCTGAAGCGAAGCTTTGGAATCTATAACTAGTGTCACAGGAATGGTTCAAAACATAGACTGTAAGAAGAGTCAGTTTTCTTGTACTTAAGTCGGCATTGTGCCTTTTGAATTTAATTCCGATGCAATTTCTGTGATTCATCGTCAATAAGAAGGTCAGAGGCATACAGTAGACCTGAAGTGTAGCATCGGAATCTATAACTAGTGTTAAATCAATGGTTCAAAACATAGACAGTGAGAAGGGTCAGTTTTCTTGTACTTAAGTCAGCATTGTGCCTTTTGTAATTAATTCCGATACAGTATCTGTGTTTCATCGTCAATAAGAAGGTCAGTGGGATACAGTAAACCTGACGTGAAGCATCGGAATCTATAACTAGTGTCACAGGAATGGTTCAAATCATAGACAGTAAGAAGAATCAGTTATCTTGTACTTAAGTCGGCGTTGTGCCTTTTGTATTTAATTCAGAAGCAATTTCTGTTTTTCATCGTCAATAAGAAGGGCAGAGGGATACAGTAAACCTGAAGTGAAGCATCGGAATCTATAACTGGTGTCACAGGAATGGTTCAAATCATAGACAATAAGAAGAATCAGTTATCTTGTACTTAAGTCGGCATTGTGCCTTTTGTATTCAATTCAGAAGCAATTTCTGTGTTTCGTCGTCAAAAAGAAGGTCAGAGCGATACAGTATACCTTAAGTGAAGCATCGGAAACTATACCTAGCATAAGAGGAATGGTTCAAACATAGACAGTTAGAAGAGTTAGTTTTCTTGTACTTAAGACTACATTGTGCCTTTTCTATTTAATTCCGATGCAATTTCTATGTTTCGTCGTCAATTAGAAGGTCAGAGGGATACAGTAAACCTGAAGTGAAGCATCGGAATCAGTAACTAGTGTCACAAAACTGGATCACAACATAGACAGTAAGAAGAGTCAGCTATCTTGTACTTAAGTCGGCATTGTGCATTTTATATTTAATTCCGATGCAATTTCTGTGTTTCATCGTCAATAAGAAGTTCAGAGGGATGCAGTAAACCTGAAGTGAAGCATCGGAATCTATAACTAGTGTCACAGGAATGGTTCAAAACATTGACAGTAGGAAGAGTCAGTTTTCTTGTACTTAAGACGGCATTGTACTTTTTGTATTAATTCCGATGCAATTTCTGTGTTTCATCGTCAATAAGAAGGTCAGAGGGATACAGTAAACCTGAAGTGAAGCATCGGAATCTATAACTAGTGTCACAGGAATGGTTCAAAACATTGACAGTAGGAAGAGTCAGATTTCTTGTACT
Organism: Schistocerca piceifrons; assembly: GCF_021461385.2. Classification (NCBI taxonomy): domain Eukaryota; kingdom Metazoa; phylum Arthropoda; class Insecta; order Orthoptera; family Acrididae; genus Schistocerca; species Schistocerca piceifrons. Next base: position 55,413 of record NW_025727589.1, on the reverse strand, counting down.
TAAGTCGGCATTGTTCCGTTTTGTATTTAATTCCGATGAAATTTCTGTGTTTCGTCGTCAATAAGATGGTCAGAGGGATACAGTAAACCTGAAGTGAAGCATCGGTATCTATAACTAGTGTCACAGGAATGGATCAAAAACATAAACAGTAAGAAGAGACAGTTTTCTTGTACTTAAGTCGGCATTGTGCCTTTTATATTTAATTCCGATGCAATTTCTGTGTTTCATCGTCAATTAGAAGGTCAGAGGGAAACAGTAAACCTGAAGTGAAGCATCGGAATCTATAACTAGTGTCACAGGAATGGTTCAAATCATAGACAATAAGAAGAATCAGTTATCTTGTACTTAAGTCGGCATTGTGCCTTTTGTATTCAATTCAGAAGCAATTTCTGTGTTTCGTCGTCAAAAAGAAGGTCAGAGCGATACAGTATACCTTAAGTGAAGCATCGGAAACTATACCTAGCATAAGAGGAATGGTTCAAACATAGACAGTTAGAAGAGTTAGTTTTCTTGTACTTAAGACTACATTGTGCCTTTTCTATTTAATTCCGATGCAATTTCTATGTTTCGTCGTCAATTAGAAGGTCAGAGGGATACAGTAAACCTGAAGTGAAGCATCGGAATCAGTAACTAGTGTCACAAAAATGGATCACAACATAGACAGTAAGAAGAGTCAGCTATCTTGTACTTAAGTCGGCATTGTGCATTTTATATTTAATTCCGATGCAATTTCTGTGTTTCATCGTCAATAAGAAGTTCAGAGGGATGCAGTAAACCTGAAGTGAAGCATCGGAATCTATAACTAGTGTCACAGGAATGGTTCAAAACATTGACAGTAGGAAGAGTCAGTTTTCTTGTACTTAAGACGGCATTGTACTTTTTGTATTAATTCCGATGCAATTTCTGTGTTTCATCGTCAATAAGAAGGTCAGAGGGATACAGTAAACCTGAAGTGAAGCATCGGAATCTATAACTAGTGTCACAGGAATGGTTCAAAACATTGACAGTAGGAAGAGTCAGATTTCTTGTACTTAAGTCGGCATTGTTCCGTTTTGTATTTAATTCCGATGAAATTTCTGTGTTTCGTCGTCAATAAGATGGTCAGAGGGATACAGTAAACCTGAAGTGAAGCATCGGTATCTATAACTAGTGTCACAGGAATGGATCAAAACATAAACAGTAAGAAGAGACAGTTTTCTTGTACTTAAGTCGGCATTGTGCCTTTTATATTTAATTCCGATGCAATTTCTGTGTTTCATCGTCAATTAGAAGGTCAGAGGGAAACAGTAAACCTGAAGTGAAGCATCGGAATCTATAACTAGTGTCACAGGAATGGTTCAAATCATAGACAATAAGAAGAATCAGTTATCTTGTACTTAAGTCGGCATTGTGCCTTTTGTATTTAATTCCGATGCAATTTCTGTGTTTTATCGTCAATAAGTAGGTCAGAGGGATACAGTAAACCTGAAGCGAAGCATTAGAATCTATAAGTAGTGTCACAGGAATGGTTCAAAACATAGGCAGTAAGAAGAGTCAGTTTTCTTGTACTTGGGCCAGCATTGTGCCTTTTGTATTTAATTCCGATGCAATTTCTGCGTTTCATCGTCAATAAGTACATCAGAGGGATACAGTAAACCTGAAGCGAAGCTTTGGAATCTATAACTAGTGTCACAGGAATGGTTCAAAACATAGACTGTAAGAAGAGTCAGTTTTCTTGTACTTAAGTCGGCATTGTGCCTTTTGAATTTAATTCCGATGCAATTTCTGTGATTCATCGTCAATAAGAAGGTCAGAGGCATACAGTAGACCTGAAGTGTAGCATCGGAATCTATAACTAGTGTCAAATCAATGGTTCAAAACATAGACAGTGAGAAGGGTCAGTTTTCTTGTACTTAAGTCAGCATTGTGCCTTTTGTAATTAATTCCGATACAGTATCTGTGTTTCATCGTCAATAAGAAGGTCAGTGGGATACAGTAAACCTGACGTGAAGCATCGGAATCTATAACTAGTGTCACAGGAATGGTTCAAATCATAGACAGTAAGAAGAATCAGTTATCTTGTACTTAAGTCGGCGTTGTGCCTTTTGTATTTAATTCAGAAGCAATATCTGTTTTTCATCGTCAATAAGAAGGTCAGGGGGATACAGTAAACCTGAAGTGAAGCATCGGAATCTATAACTGGTGTCACAGGAGTGGTTCAAATCATAGACAATAAGAAGAATCAGTTATCTTGTACTTAAGTCGGCATTGTGCCTTTTGTATTCAATTCAGAAGCAATTTCTGTGTTTCGTCGTCAAAAAGAAGGTCAAAGCGATACAGTATACCTTAAGTGAAGCATCGGAAACTATACCTAGCATAAGAGGAATGGTTCAAACATAGACAGTTAGAAGAGTTAGTTTTCTTGTACTTAAGACTACATTGTGCCTTTTCTATTTAATTCCGATGCAATTTCTATGTTTCGTCGTCAATTAGAAGGTCAGAGGGATACAGTAAACCTGAAGTGAAGCATCGGAATCAGTAACTAGTGTCACAAAAATGGATCACAACATAGACAGTAAGAAGAGTCAGCTATCTTGTACTTAAGTCGGCATTGTGCATTTTATATTTAATTCCGATGCAATTTCTGTGTTTCATCGTCAATAAGAAGTTCAGAGGGATGCAGTAAACCTGACGTGAAGCATCGGAATCTATAACTAGTGTAATAGGAATGGTTCAAACCACAGACAGTAAGAAGAGTCAGTTATCTTGTACTTAAGTCGGCATTGTGCTTTTTGTTCTTAATTCCGATGCAATTTCTGTGTTTCATCGTCAATAAGAAGGTCAGTGGGATACCGTAAACCTGAAGTGGAGCATTGGAATCTATAACTAGTGTCACAGGACTGGTTCAAATCATAAACAGTAAGAAGAGTCAGTTTTCTTGTACTTAAGTCGGCATAGTGCCTTTTGTATTTAATTCCGATGCAATATCTGTGTTTCATCGTCAATAAGAAGGTCAGAGGGATACAGTAAATATGAAGTGAAGCATCGGAATCAATAACTAGTGTCACAGGAAAGGTTCACAACATAGACAGTAAGAAGAGTCAGTTATCTTGTACTTAAGTCGGCATTGTGCCTTTTAAATTTAATTCCGATGCAATTTCTGTGTTTCATTGTCAATAAGAAGGTCAGAGGGATACAGTAAACCTGAAGTGAAGCATCGGAATCTATAACTAGTGTCACAGGAATGGTTCAAAACATTGACAGTAGGAAGAGTCAGTTTTCTTGTACTTAAGTCGGCATTGTGCCTTTTGTATTTAATTCCGATGAAATTTCTGTGTTTCGTCGTCAATAAGAAGGTCAGAGGGATACAGTAAACCTGAAGTGAAGCATCGGTATCTATAACTAGTGTCACAGGAATGGATCAAAACATAAACAGTAAGAAGAGACAGTTTTCTTGTACTTAAGTCGGCATTGTGCCTTTTATATTTAATTCCGATGCAATTTCTGTGTTTCATCGTCAATTAGAAGGTCAGAGGGAAACAGTAAACCTGAAGTGAAGCATCGGAATCTATAACTAGTGTCACAGGAATGGTTCAAATCATAGACAATAAGAAGAATCAGTTGTCTTGTACTTAAGTCGGCATTGTGCCTTTTGTATTTAATTCCGATGCAATTTCTGTGTTTCATCGTCAATAAGTAGGTCAGAGGGATACAGTAAACCTGAAGCGAAGCATTAGAATCTATAACTAGTGTCACAGGAATGGTTCAAAACATAGGCAGTAAGAAGAGTCAGTTTTCTTGTACTTGGGCCAGCATTGTGCCTTTTGTATTTAATTCCGATGCAATTTCTGCGTTTCATCGTCAATAAGTACATCAGAGGGATACAGTAAACCTGAAGCGAAGCTTTGGAATCTATAACTAGTGTCACAGGAATGGTTCAAAACATAGACGGTAAGAAGAGTCAGTTTTCTTGTACTTAAGTCGGCATAGTGCCTTTTGTATTTAATTCCGATGCAATATCTGTGTTTCATCGTCAATAAGAAGGTCAGAGGGATACAGTAAACCTGAAGTGAAGCATCTGAATCAATAACTAGTGTCACAGGAAAGGTTCACAACATAGACAGTAAGAAGAGTCAGTTATCTTGTACTTAAGTCGGCATTGTGCCTTTTATATTTAATTCCGATGCAATTTCTGTGTTTCATCGTCAATAAGAAGGTCAGAGGGATACAGTAAACCTGACGTGAAGCATCGGAATCTATAACTAGTGTAATTGGAATGGTTCAAACCACAGACAGTAAGAAGAGTCAGTTATCTTGTACTTAAGTCGGCATTGTGCCTTTTGCACTTAATTCCGAAGCAATTTCTGTGTTCATCGTCAATATGAAGGTCAGAGGGATACAGTAAACCTGAAGTAAAGCATCGGAATCTATAACGAGTGTCACATGAATGGTTCAAAATGTAGACAGTAAGAAGAGTCAGTTTTCTTGTACTTAAGACGGCATTGTACTTTTTGTATTAATTCCGATGCAATTTCTGTGTTTCATCGTCAATAAGAAGGTCAGAGGGATACAGTAAACCTGAAGTGAAGCATCGGAATCTATAACTAGTGTCACAGGAATGGTTCAAAACATTGACAGTAGGAAGAGTCAGTTTTCTTGTACTTAAGTCGGCATTGTGCCTTTTGTATTTAATTCCGATGAAATTTCTGTGTTTCGTCGTCAATAAGAAGGTCAGAGGGATACAGTAAACCTGAAGTGAAGCATCGGTATCTATAACTAGTGTCACAGGAATGGATCACAACATAAACAGTAAGAAGTGACAGTTTTCTTGTACTTAAGTCGGCATTGTGCCTTTTATATTTAATTCCGATGCAATTTCTGTGTTTCATCGTCAATTAGAAGGTCAGAGGGAAACAGTAAACCTGAAGTGAAGCATCGGAATCTATAACTAGTGTCACAGGAATGGTTCAAATCATAGACAGTAAGAAGAATCAGTTATCTTGTACTTAAGTCGGCATTGTGCCTTTTGTATTTAATTCAGAAGCAATTTCTGTTTTTCATCGTCAATAAGAAGGTCAGAGGGATACAGTAAACCTGAAGTGAAGCATCGGAATCTATAACTGGTGTCACAGGAATGGTTCAAATCATAGACAATAAGAAGAATCAGTTATCTTGTACTTAAGTCGGCATTGTGCCTTTTGTATTTAATTCAGAAGCAATTTCTGTGTTTCGTCGTCAATAAGAAGGTCAGAGGGATACAGTATACCTTAAGTGAAGCATCGGAAACTATACCTAGTATAAGAGGAATGGTTCAAACATAGACAGTTAGAAGAGTTAGTTTTCTTGTACTTAAGTCTACATTGTGCCTTTTCTATTTAATTCCGATGCAATTTCTATGTTTCGTCGTCAATTAGAACGTCAGAGGGATACAGTAAACCTGTAGTGAAGCATCGGAATCAGTAACTAGTGTCACAAAAATGGATCACAACATAGACAGTAAGAAGAGTCAGCTATCTTGTACTTAAGTCGGCATTGTGCATTTTATATTTAATTCCGATGCAATTTCTGTGTTTCATCGTCAATATGAAGTTCAGAGGGATGCAGTAAACCTGACGTGAAGCATCGGAATCTATAACTAGTGTAATAGGAATGGTTCAAACCACAGACAGTAAGAAGAGTCAGTTATCTTGTACTTAAGTCGGCATTGTGCTTTTTGTTCTTAATTCCGAAGCAATTTCTGTGTTTCATCGTCAATAAGAAGGTCAGAGGGATACAGTAAACCTGAAGTAAAGCATCGGAATCTGTAACGAGTGTCACATGAATGGTTCAAAATATAGACAGTAAGAAGAGTCAGTTTTCTTGTACTTAAGTCGGCATTGTACCTTTTGTATTAATTCCGATGCAATTTCTGTGTTTCATCGTCAATAAGAAGGTCAGAGGGATACAATAAACCTGAAGTGAAGCATCGGAATCTATAACTAGTGTCACAGGAAGGGTTCAAAACATAGACAGTGAGAAGAGTCAGTTGTCTTGTACTTAAGTCGGCATTGTGTCCTTTATATTTAATTCCGATGCAATTTCTGTGTTTCATCGTCAAGAAGAAGGTCAGAGGGATACAGTAAACCTGAAGTGAAGCATCGGAATCTATAACTTGTGTAATAGGAATGGTTCAAACCACAGACATTAAGAAGAGTCAGTTATCATGTACTTAAGTCGGCATTGTGCCTTTTTTACTTAATTCCGAAGCAATTTCTGTGTTTCATCGTCAATAAGAAGGTCAGAAGGATACAGTAAACCTGAAGTAAAGCATCGGAATCCATAACGAGTGTCACATGAATGGTTCAAAGCATAGACAGTAAGAAGAGTCAGTTTTCTTGTACTTAAGTCGGCATTGTGCCTTTTGTATATAATTCCGATGCAATTTCTGTCTTTCATCGTCAATATGATGGTCTGTGGGATACAGTAAACCTTAAGTGAAGCATTGGAATCTATAACTAGTGTCACAGGAATGGTTCAAAACATAGACAGTAAGAAGAGTCAGTCTTCTTGTACTTAAGTCGGCATAGTGCCATTTGTATTGAATTCCGATGCAATATCTGTGTTTCTTCGTCAATAAGAAGGTCAGAGGGATACTGTAAACCTGAAGTGAAGCAACGGAATCTATAAATAGTGTAACCGGAATGGTTCAAACATAGACAGTTAGAAGAGTTAGTTTTCTTGTACTTAAGTCGGCATTGTGCTTTTGCTATTTAATTCCGATGCAATTTCTATGTTTCATCGTCAATTAGAAGGTCAGAGGGATACAGTAAACCTGAAGTGAAACATCGGAATCAATAACTAGTGTCACAGGAATGGTTTAGAACATAGACAGTTAGAAGTGTCAGTTTTCTTGTACTTAAGTCGGCATTGTGCCTTTTATATTTAATTCCGATGCAATTTCTCTGTTTCATCGTCCATAAGAAGGTCGGTGGGATACAATAAAACCTGAAGTGAAGCATCGGAATCAATAACTAGTGTCACAGGAATGGTTCAAACATAGACAGTAAGAAGAGTCAGTTTTCTTGTACTTAAGTCGGCATTGTGCCTTTTATATTTAATTCCGATGCAATTACTGTGTTTCATCGTCAATAAGAAGGTCTGAGGGATACAGTAAACCTGAAGTGAAGCATCGGAATCTATAACTAGTGTAACAGGAAAGGTTCAAACCACAGACAGTAAGAAGAGTCAGTTATCTTGTACTTAAGTCGGAATTGTGCCTTTTGTACTTCATTCCGAAGCAATTTCTGTGTTTCATCGTCAATAAGAAGGTCAGAGGGATACAGTAAACCAGAAGTAAAGCATCGGAATCTATAACGAGTGTCACATGAATGGTGCAAAGTATAGACAGTAAGAAGAGTCAGTTTTCTTGTACTTAAGTCGGCATTGTACCTTTTGTATTAATTCCGATGCAATTTCTGTGTTTCATCGTCAATAAAAAGGTCAGAGGGATACAGAAATCCTGAAGTGAAGCATCGGAATCTATAACTAGTGTCACAGGAATGGTTCAAAACAAAGACAGTAAGAAGAGTCAGTTTTCTTGTACTTAAGTCGGCATTGTGTCTTTTGTATTTAATTCCGATGCAATTTCTGTGTTTCATTGTCAATAAGAAGGACAGAGGGATACAGTAAACCTGAAGTGAGGCCATCGGAATCTATAACTAGTGTCACAGGAGTGGTTCAAAACATTGGCAGTAAGAAGAGTCAGTTTTCTTGTACTTAAGTCGGCATTGTGCCTTTTGTATTTAATTCCGATGCAATTTCTGTGTTTCATCGTCAATAAGAAGGTCAGAGGGATACAGTAAACCTGAAGTGAAGCATCGGTATCTATAACTAGTGTCACAGGAATGGTTCAAAACATAAACAGTAAGAAGAGACAGTTTTCTTGTACTTAAGTCGGCATTGTGCCTTTTAAATTTAATTCCGATGCAATTTCTGTGTTTCATCGTCAATTAGATGGTCAGTGGGATACAGCAAACCCGAAGTGAAGCATCGGAATCCATAACTAGTGTCACAGGAATGGTTCAAATCATAGACAATAAGAAGAATCAGTTTTCTTGTACTTAAGTCGGCATAGTGCCTTTTGTATTTAATTCCGATGCAATATCTGTGTTTCATCGTCAATACGAAGGTCAGAGGGATACAGTAAACCTTAAGTGAAGCATCGGAATCTATACCTAGTATAACAGGAATGGTTCAAACATAGACAGTTAGAAGAGTTAGTTTTCTTGTACTTAAGTCGGCATTGTGCCTTTTCAATTTTATTCCGATGCAATATCTATGTTTCATCGTCAATTAGAAGGTCAGAGGGATACAGTAAACCTGAAGAGAAGCATCGGAATCAATAACTAGTGTCACAGGAATGGTTCACAACATAGACAGTAAGAAGAGTCAGTTATCTTGTACTTAAGTCGGCATTGTGCCTTTTATATTTAATTTCGATGCAATTTCTGTGTTTCATCGTCAATAAGAAGGTCAGAGGGATACAGTAAACCTGACGTGAAGCACCGGAATCTATAAGTAGTGTAATAGGAATGGTTCAAACCTCAGACAGTAAGAAGAGTCAGTTATCTTGTACTTAAGTCGGCATTGTGCCTTTTGTACTTAATTCCGAAGCAATTTCTGTGTTTCATCGTCAATAAGAAGGTTAGAGGGATACAGTAAACCTGAAGTAAAGCATCGGATTCTATAACGAGTGTCACATGAATGGTTCAAAATATAGACAGTAAGAAGAGTCAGTTTTCTTGTACTTAAGTCGGCATTGTACTTTTGTATTAATTCCGATGCAATGTCTGTGTTTCATCGTCAAGAAGAAGGTCAGAGGGATACAGTAAACCTGAAGTGAAGCATCGGAATCTATAACTAGTGTCACAGGAATGGTTCAAAACATAGACAGTAAGAAGAGTCAGTTATCTTGTACTTAAGTCGGCATTGTGTCTTTTGTATTTAATTCCGATGCAATTTCTGTGTTTCATTGTCAATACGATGGACAGAGGGATACAGTAAACCTGAAGTGAGGCATCGGAATCTATAACTAGTGTCATAGGAGTGGTTCAAAACATTGACAGTAGGAAGAGTCAGTTTTCTTGTACTTAAGTCGGCATTGTGCCTTTTGTATTTAATTCCGATGAAATTTCTGTGTTTCGTCGTCAATAAGAAGGTCAGAGGGATACAGTAAACCTGAAGTGAAGCATCGGTATCTATAACTAGTGTCACAGGAATGGATCAAAACATAAACAGTAAGAAGAGACAGTTTTCTTGTACTTATGTCGGCATTGTGCATTTTATATTTAATTCCGATGCAATTTCTGTGTTTCATCGTCAATTAGAAGGTCAGAGGGAAACAGTAAACCTGAAGTGAAGCATCGGAATCTATAACTAGTGTCACAGGAATGGTTCAAATCATAGACAATAAGAAGAATCAGTTATCTTGTACTTAAGTCGGCATTGTGCCTTTTGTATTTAATTCCGATGCAATTTCTGTGCTTCATCGTCAGTAAGTAGGTCAGAGGGATACAGTAAACCTGAAGCGAAGCATTAGAATCTATAACTAGTGTCACAGGAATGGTTCAAAACATAGGCAGTAAGAAGAGTCAGTTTTCTTGTACTTGAGCCAGCATTGTGCCTTTTGTATTTAATTCCGATGCAATTTCTGCGTTTCATCGTCAATAAGTACATCAGAGGGATACAGTAAACCTGAAGCGAAGCATTGGAATCTATAACTAGTGTCACAGGAATGGTTCAAAACATAGACTGTAAGAAGAGTCAGTTTTCTTGTACTTAAGTCGGCATTGTGCCTTTTGAAATTAATTCCGATGCAATTTCTGTGATTCATCGTCAATAAGAAGGTCAGAGGGATACAGTAGACCTGAAGTGTAGCATCGGAATCTATAACTAGTGTCAGATCAATGGTTCAAAACATAGACAGTGAGAAGGGTCAGTTTTCTTGTACTTAAGTCTGCATTGTGCCTTTTGTAATTAATTCCGATATAGTATCTGTGTTTCATCGTCAATAAGAAGGTCAGTGGGATACAGTAAACCTGATGTGAAGCATCGGAATCTATAACTAGTGTCACAGGAATGGTTCAAAACATAGACAGTAAGAAGAGTCAGTTTTCTTGTACTTAAGTCGGCATTGTTCCTATTGTATTTAATTCCGATGCAATATCTGTGTTACATCGTCAATAAGAAGGTCAGAGGGATACAGTAAACCTGAAGTGAAGCATCGGAATCTATAACTAGTGTCACAGGAATGGTTCAAATCATAGACAGTAAGAAGAATCAGTTATCTTGTACTTAAGTCGGCATTGTGCCTTTTGTATTTAATTCAGAAGCAATTTCTGTTTTTCATCGTCAATAAGAAGGTCAGAGGGATACAGTAAACCTGAAGTGAAGCACCGGAATCTATAACTAGTGTCACAGGAATGGTTCAAATCATAGGCAATAAGAAGAATCAGTTATCTTGTACTTAAGTCGGCATTGTGCCTTTTGTATTTAATTCAGAAGCAATTTCTGTGTTTCGTCGTCAATAAAAAGGTCAGAGGGATACAGTATACCTTAAGTGAAGCATCGGAATCTATACCTAGTATAAGAGGAGTGGTTCAAACATAGACAGTTAGAAGAGTTAGTTTTCTTATACTTAAGTCGGCATTGTGCCTTTTCTATTTAATTCCGATGCAATTTCTATGTTTCGTCGTCAATTAGAAGGTCAGAGGGATACAGTAAACCTGAAGTGAAGCATCGGAATCAGTAACTAGTGTCACAAAAATGGATCACAACATAGACAGTAAGAAGAGTTAGTTTTCTTGTACTTAAGTCGGCATTGTGCTTTTGCTATTTAATTCCGATGCAATTTCTATGTTTCATCGTCAATTAGAAGGTCAGAGGGATACAGTAAACCTGAAGTGAAGCATCGGAATCAATGACTAGTGTCACAGGAATGGTTTAAAACATAGACCGTTAGAAGTGTCAGTTTTCTTGTACTTAAGTCGGCATTGTGCCTTTTATATTTAATTCCGATGCAATTTCTGTGTTTCATCGTCCATAAGAAGGTCAGTGGGATACAATAAAACCTGAAGTGAAGCATCGGAATCAATAACTAGTGTCACAGGAATGGTTCAATCATAGACAGTAAGAAGAGTCAGTTTTCTTGTACTTAAGTCGGCATTGTGCCTTTTATATATAATTCCGATGCAATTTCTGTGTTTCATCGTCAATAAGAAGGTCTGAGGGATACAGTAAACCAGAAGTAAAGCATCGGAATCTATAACGAGTTTCACATGAATGGTTCAAAATATAGACAGTAAGAAGAGTCAGTTTTCTTGTACTTAAGTCGGCATTGTACCTTTTGTATTATTTCCGATGCAATTTCTGTGTTTCATCGTCAATAAGAAGGTCAGAGGGATACAGAAATCCCATGGTTCACATCATAGACAGTAAGAAGAGTCAGTTTTCTTGTACTTAAGTCGGCATTGTGTCTTTTGTATTTAATTCCGATGCTATTTCTGTGTTTCATTGTCAATAAGGACAGAGGGATACAGTAAACCTGAAGTGAGGCATCGGAATCTATAACTAGTGTCACAGGAGTGGTTCAAAACATTGGCAGTAAGAAGAGTCAGTTTTCCTGTACTTAAGTCGGCATTGTGCCTTTTGTATTTAATTCCGATGCAATTTCTGTGTTTCATCGTCAATAAGAAGGTCAGAGGGATACAGTAAACCTGAAGTGAAGCATCGGTATCTATAACTAGTGTCACAGGAATGGTTCAAAACATAAACAGTAAGAAGAGACAGTTTTCTTGTACTTAACTCGGCATTGTGCCTTATATATTTAATTCCGATGCAATTTCTGTGTTTCATCGTCAATTAGATGGTCAGTGGGATACAGCAAACCCGAAGTGAAGCATCGAAATCCATGACTAGTGTCACAGGAATGGTTCAAATCATAGACAATAAGAAGAATCAGTTTTCTTGTACTTAAGTCGGCATAGTGCCTTTTGTATTTAATTCCGATGCAATATCTGTGTTTCATCGTCAATACGAAGGTCAGAGGGATACAGTAAACCTTAAGTGAAGCATCGGAATCTATACCTAGTATAACAGGAATGGTTCAAACATAGACAGTTAGAAGAGTTAGTTTTCTTGTACTTAAGTCGGCATTGTGCCTTTTCAATTTAATTCCGATGCAATATCTATGTTTCATCGTCAATTAGAAGGTCAGAGGGATACAGTAAACCTGAAGTGAAGCATCGGAATCAATAACTAGTGTCACAGGAATGGTTCACAACATAGACAGTAAGAAGAGTTAGTTATCTTGTACTTAAGTCGGCATTGTGCCTTTTATATTTAATTCCGATGCAATTTCTGTGTTTCATCGTCAATAAGAAGGTCAGAGGGATACAGTAAACCTGACGTGAAGCACCGGAATCTATAAGTAGTGTAATAGGAATGGTTCAAACCTCAGACAGTAAGAAGAGTCAGTTATCTTGTACTTAAGTCGGCATTGTGCCTTTTGTACTTAATTCCGAAGCAATTTCTGTGTTTCATCGTCAATAAGAAGGTTAGAGGGATACAGTAAACCTGAAGTAAAGCATCGGAATCTATAACGAGTGTCACATGAATGGTTCAAAAATATAGACAGTAAGAAGAGTCAGTTTTTCTTGTACTTAAGTCGGCATTGTACTTTTTGTATTAATTCCGATGCAATTTCTGTGTTTCATCGTCAAGAAGAAGGTCAGAGGGGATACAGTAAACCTGAAGTGAAGCATCGGAATCTATAACTTGTGTAATAGGAATGGTTCAAACCACAGACCAGTAAGAAGAGTCAGTTATCATGTACTTAAGTCGGCATTGTGCCTTTTGTACTTAATTCCGAAGCAATTTCTGTGTTTCATCGTCAATAAGAAGGTCAGAGAGGATACAGGTAAACCTGAAGTAAAGCATCGGAATCTATAAGGAGTGTCACAAGAATGGTTCGAATTATAGACAGTAAGAAGAGACAGTTTTCTTGTACTTAAGTCGGCATTGTGCCTTTTATATTTAATTCCGATGCAATTTCTGTGTTTCATCGTCAATTAGGAGGTCAGAGGGAAACAGTAAACCTGAAGTGAAGCATCGGAATCTATAACTAGTGTCACAGGAATGGTTCAAATCATAGACAATAAGAAGAATCAGTTATCTTGTACTTATGTCGGCATTGGCCTTTTGTATTTAATTCCGAAGCAATTTCTGTGTTTCATCGTCAATAAGAAGGTCAGAAGGATACAGTAAACCTGAAGTAAAGCATCGGAATCTATAACGAGTGTCACATGAATGGTTCAAAGCATAGACAGTAAGAAGAGTCAGTTTTCTTGTACTTAAGTCGGCATTGTGCCTTTTGCATTTAATTCCGATGCAATTTCTGTGTTTCATCGTCAATAAGAAGGTCAGAGGGATACAGTAAACCTGAAGTGAAGCATCGAAATCAATAACTAGTGTCACAGGAATGGTTAAAACATAGACAGTAAGAAGAGTCAGTTTTCTTGTACTTAAGTCGGCATTGTGCCTTTTATATTTAATTCCGATGCAATATCTGTGTTTCATCGTCAATAAGAAGGTCAGAGGGATACAGTAAACCTGAAGTGAAGCATCGGAATCTATAAGTAGAGTCTCAGGAATGGTTCAAAACATAGACTGTAAGAAGAGTCAGTTTTCTTGTACTTAAGTCGGCATTGTGCCTTTTGTATTTAATTCCGATGCAATTTCTGTGTTTCATCGTCCATAAGAAGGTCGGTGGGATACAGTAAACCTGAAGTGAAGCATCGGAATCAAAAACTAGTGTCACAGGAATGGTTCAAACATAGACAGTAAGAAGAGTCATTTTTTTTGTACTTAAGTCGGCATTGTGCCTTTTATATTTAATTCCGTTGCAATTTCTGTGTTTCAACGTCAATAAGAAGGTCTGAGGGATACAGTAAACCTGAAGTAAAGCATCGGAATCTATAACTAGTGTAACAGGAATGGTTCAAACCACAGACAGTAAGAAGAGTCAGTTATCTTGTACTTAAGTCGGCATTGTGCCTTTTGTATGTAATTCCGATGCAATTTCTGTGTTTCATCGTCAATAAGAAGGACAGAGGGATACAGTAAACCTGAAGTGAAGCATCGGAATCAATAACTAGTGTCACAGGAATGGTTCACAACATAGACAGTAAGAAGAGTCAGTTATCTTGTACTTAAGTCGGCATTGTGCCTTTTATGTTTAATTCCGATGCAATATCTGTGTTTCATCGTAAATAAGAAGGTCAGACGGATTAAGTAAACCTGACGTAAAGCATCGGAATCTATACCTAGTGTAATAGGAATGGTTCAAACCACAGACAGTAAGAAGAGTCAGTTATCTTGTACTTAAGTCGGCATTGTGCCTTTTGTACTTAATTCCGAAGCAATTTCTGTGTTTAATCGTCAATAAGTAGGTCAGAGGGATACAGTAAACCTGAAGTAAAGCATCGGAACCTATAACGAGTGTCACATGAATGGTTCAAAATATAGACAGTAAGAAGAGTCAGTTTTCTTGTACTTAAGTCGGCATTGTACCTTTTGTATTAATTCCGATGCAATTTCTGTGTTTCATCGTCAATAAGTACATCAGAGGGATACAGTAAACCTGAAGCGAAGCATCGGAATATATAGCGAGTGTCACATGAATGGTTCAAAATGTAGACAGTAAGAAGAGTCAGTTTTCTTGTACTTAAGTCGGCATTGTACCTTTTGTATTAATTCCGATGCAATTTCTGTGTTTCATCGTCAATAAGAAGGTCAGAGGGATACAGTAAACCTGAAGTGAAGCATCGGAATCTATAACTAGTGTCACAGGAATGGTTCAAAACATAGACAGTAAGAAGAGTCAGTTATCTTGTACTTAAGTCGGCATTGTGTCTTTTGTATTTAATTCCGATGCAATTTCTGTGTTTCATTGTCAATAAGAAGGACAGAGGGATACAGTAAACCTGAAGTGAGGCATCGGAATCTATAACTAGTGTCACAGGAGTGGTTCAAAACATTGACAGTAGGAAGAGTCAGTTTTCTTGTACTTAAGTCGGCATTGTGCCTTTTGTATTTAATTCCGATGAAATTTCTGTGTTTCATCGTCAATAAGAAGGTCAGAGGGATACAGTAAACCTGAAGTGAAGCATCGGTATCTATAACTAGTGTCACAGGAATGGATCAAAACATAAACAGTAAGAAGAGACAGTTTTCTTGTACTTAAGTCGGCATTGTGCCTTTTATATTTAATTTCGATGCAATTTCTGTGTTTCATCGTCAATTAGAATGTCAGAGTGAAACAGTAAAAATGAAGTGAAGCATCGGAATCTATAACTAGTGTCACAGGAATGGTTCAAATCATAGACAATAAGAAGAATCAGTTATCTTGTACTTAAGTCGGCATTGTGCCGTTTGTATATAATTCCGATGCAATTTCTGTGTTTCATCGTCAATAAGTACATCAGAGGGATACAGTAAACCTGAAGCGAAGCATTAGAATCCATAACTAGTGTCACAGGAATGGTTCAAAACATAGGCAGTAAGAAGAGTCAGTTTTCTTGTACTTGAGCATGCATTGTGCCTTTTGTATTTAATTCCGATGCAATTTCTGCGTTTCATCGTCAATAAGTACATCAGAGGGATACAGTAAACCTGAAGCGAAGCATTGGAATCTATAACTAGTGTCACAGGAATGGTTCAAAACATAGACTGTAAGAAGAGTCAGTTTTCTTGTACTTAAGTCGGCATTGTGCCTTTTGAATTTAATTCCGATGCAATTTCTGTGATTCATCGTCAATAAGAAGGTCAGAGGGATACAGTAGACCTGAAGTGAAGCATCGGAATCTATAACTAGTGTCAGATCAATGGTTCAAAACATAGACAGTGAGAAGAGTCAGTTTTCTTGTACTTAAGTCAGCATTGTGCCTTTTGTAATTAATTCCGATACAATATCTGTGTTTCATCGTCAATAAGAAGGTCAGTGGGATACAGTAATCCTGATGTGAAGCATCGGAATTTATAACTAGTGTCACAGGAATGGTTCAAAACATAGACAGTAAGAAGAGTCAGTTTTCTTGTACTTAAGTCGGCATTGTTCCTATTGTATTTAATTCCGACGCAATATCTGTGTTACATCGTCAATAAGAAGGTCAGAGGGATACAGTAAACCTGAAGTGAAGCATCGAAATCAATAACTAGTGTCACAGGAATGGTTAAAACATAGACAGTAAGAAGAGTCAGTTTTCTTGTACTTAAGTCGGCATTGTGCCTTTTATATTTAATTCCGATGCAATATCTGTGTTTCATCGTCAATAAGAAGGTCAGAGGGATACAGTAAACCTGAAGTGAAGCATCGGAATCTATAAGTAGAGTCTCAGGAATGGTTCAAAACATAGACTGTAAGAAGAGTCAGTTTTCTTGTACTTAAGTCGTCATTGTGCCTTTTGTATTTAATTCCGATGCAATTTCTGTGTTTCATCGTCCATAAGAAGGTCGGTGGGATACAGTAAACCTGAAGTGAAGCATCGGAATCAAAAACTAGTGTCACAGGAATGGTTCAAACATAGACAGTAAGAAGAGTCATTTTTTTTGTACTTAAGTCGGCATTGTGCCTTTTATATTTAATTCCGATGCAATTTCTGTGTTTCAACGTCAATAAGAAGGTCTGAGGGATACAGTAAACCTGAAGTAAAGCATCGGAATCTATAACTAGTGTAACAGGAATGGTTCAAACCACAGACAGTAAGAAGAGTCAGTTATCTTGTACTTAAGTCGGCATTGTGCCTTTTGTATGTAATTCCGATGCAATATCTGTGTTTCATCGTCAATAAGAAGGACAGAGGGATACAGTAAACCTGAAGTGAAGCATCGGAATCAATAACTAGTGTCACAGGAATGGTTCACGACATAGACAGTAAGAAGAGTCAGTTATCTTGTACTTAAGTCGGCATTGTGCCTTTTATGTTTAATTCTGATGCAATATCTGTGTTTCATCGTCAATAAGAAGGTCAGACGGATTAAGTAAACCTGACGTGAAGCATCGGAATCTATAACTAGTGTAATAGGAATGGTTCAAACCACAGACAGTAAGAAGAGTCAGTTATCTTGTACTTAAGTCGGCATTGTGCCTTTTGTACTTAATTCCGAAGCAATTTCTGTGTTTAATCGTCAATAAGAGGGTCAGAGGGATACAGTAAACCTGAAGTAAAGCATCGGAACCTATAACGAGTGTCACATGAATGGTTCAAAATATAGACAGTAAGAAGAGTCAGTTTTCTTGTACTTAAGTCGGCATTGTACCTTTTGTATTAATTCCGATGCAATTTCTGTGTTTCATCGTCAATGAGTACATCAGAGGGATACAGTAACCTGAAGCGAAGCATCGGAATATACAGCGAGTGTCACATGAATGGTTCAAAATGTAGACAGTAAGAAGAGTCAGTTTTCTTGTACTTAAGTCGGCATTGTACCTTTTGTATTAATTCCGATGCAATTTCTGTGTTTCATCGTCAATAAGAAGGTCAGAGGCATACAGTAAACCTGAAGTGAAGCATCGGAATCTATAACTAGTGTCACAGGAATGGTTCAAAACATAGACAGTAAGAAGAGTCAGTTATCTTGTACTTAAGTCGGCATTGTGTCTTTTGTATATAATTCCGATGCAATTTCTGTGTTTCATTGTCAATAAGAAGGACAGAGGGATACAGTAAACCTGAAGTGAGGCATCGGAATCTATAACTAGTGTCACAGGAGTGGTTCAAAACATTGACAGTAGGAAGAGTCAGTTTTCTTGTACTTAAGTCGGCATTGTGCCTTTTGTATTTAATTCCGATGAAATTTCTGTGTTTCATCGTCAGTAAGAAGGTCAGAGGGATACAGTAAACCTGAAGTGAAGCATCGGTATCTATAACTAGTGTCACAGGAATGGATCAAAACATAAACAGTAAGAAGAGACAGTTTTCTTGTACTTAAGTCGGCATTGTGCCTTTTATATTTAATTTCGATGCAATTTCTGTGTTTCATCGTCAATTAGAAGGTCAGAGTGAAACAGTAAACATGAAGTGAAGCATCGGAATCTATAACTTGTGTCACAGGAATGGTTCAAATCATAGACAATAAGAAGAATCAGTTATCTTATACTTAAGTCGGCATTGTGCCTTTTGTATATAATTCCGATGCAATTTCTGTGTTTCATCGTCAATAAATACATCAGAGGGATACAGTAAACCTGAAGCGAAGCATTAGAATCTATAACTAGTGTCACAGGAATGGTTCAAAACATAGGCAGTAAGAAGAGTCAGTTTTCATGTACTTGAGCCTGCATTGTGCCTTTTGTATTTAATTCCGATGCAATTTCTGCGTTTCATCGTCAATAAGTACATCAGAGGGATACAGTAAACCTGAAGCGAAGCATTGGAATCTATAACTAGTGTCACAGGAATGGTTCAAATCATAGACTGTAAGAAGAGTCAGTTTTCTTGTACTTAAGTCGGCATTGTGCTTCTTGAATTTAATTCCGATGCAATTTCTGTGATTCATCGTCAATAAGAAGGTCAGAGGGATACAGTAGACCTGAAGTGAAGCATCGGAATCTATAACTAGTGTCAGATCAATGGTTCAAAACATAGACAGTGAGAAGAGTCAGTTTTCTTGTACTTAAGTCAGCATTGTGCCTTTTGTAATTACTTCCGATACAATATCTGTGTTTCATCGTCAATGAGAAGGTCAGTGGGATACAGTAAACCTGAAGTGAAGCATCGGAATCTATAACTAGTGTCACAGGAATGGTTCAAAACATAGACAGTAAGAAGAGTCAGTTTTCTTGTACTTAAGTCGGCATTTTTCCTATTGTATTTAATTCCGATGCAATATCTGTGTTACATCGTCAATAAGAAGGTCAGAGGGATACAGTAAACCTGAAGTGAAGCATCGGAATCTATAACTAGTGTCACAGGAATGGTTCAAATCATAGACAATAAGAAGAATCAGTTATCTTGTACTTAAGTCGGCATTGTGCCTTTTGTATTTAATTCAGAAGCAATTTCTGTGTTTCGTCGTCAATAAGAAGGTCAGAGGGATACAGTATACCTTAAGTGAAGCATCGGAATCTATACCTAATATAAGAGGAATGGTTCAAACATAGACAGTTAGAAGAGTTAGTTTTCTTGTACTTAAGTCGGCATTGTGCCTTTTCTATTTAATTCCGATGCAATTTCTATGTTTCATCGTCAATTAGAAGGTCAGAGGGATACAGTAAACCTGAAGTGAAGCATCGGAATCAGTAACTAGTGTCACAAAAATGGATCACAACATAGACAGTAAGAAGAGTCAGTTATCTTGTACTTAAGTCGGCATAGTGCATTTTATATTTAATTCCGATGCAATTTCTGTGTTTCATCGTCAATAAGAAATTCAGAGGGATGCAGTAAACCTGACGTGAAGCATCGGAATCTATAACTAGTGTAATAGGAATGGTTCAAACCACAGACAGTAAGAAGAGTCAGTTATCTTGTACTTAAGTCGGCACTGTGCCTTTTGTATTTAATTCCGATGCAATTTCTGTGTTTCATCGTCAATAAGAAGGTCAGAGGGATACAGTAAACCTGAAGTGAAGCATCGGAATCTATAACTAGTGTAACAGGAATGGTTCAAACATAGACAGTTAGAAGAGTTAGTCTTCTTGTACTTAAGTCGGCATTGTGCCTTTTCTATTTAATTCCGATGCAATTTCTATGTTTCATCGTAATTAGAAGGTCAGAGGGATACAGTAAACCCGAAGTGAAGCATAGGAATCAATGACTAGTGTCACAGGAATTGTTCAACACATAGACAGTAAGAAGAGTCAGTTTTCTTGTACTTAAGTCGGCCTTGTGCCTTTTATATTTAATTCCGATGCAATATCTGTGTTTCATCGTCAGTAAGAAGGTCAGAGGGATACAGTAAACCTGAAGTGAAGCATCGGAATCTATAAGTAGAGTCAAAGGAATGGTTCAAAGCATAGACTGTAAGAAGAGTCAGTTTTCTTGTACATAAGTCGGCATTGTGCCTTTTGTATTTAATTCCGATGCAATTTCTGTGTTTCATCGTCAATAAGTAGGTCAGAGGGATACAGTAAACCTGAAGTGAAGCATTAGAATCTATAACTAGTGTCACAGGAATGGTTCAAAACATAGGCAGTAAGAAGAGTCAGTTTTCTTGTACTTGAGTCTGCATTGTGCCTTTTGTATTTAATTCCGATGCAATTTCTGCGTTTCATCGTCAATAAGAACATCAGAGGGATACAGAAAACCTGAAGCGACGCATTGAAATCTATAACTCGTGTCACAGGAATGGTTCAAAGCATAGACTGTAAGAAGAGCCAGTTTTCTTGTACTTAAGTCGGCATTGTGCCTTTTGAATTTAATTCCGATGCAATTTCTGTGATTCATCGTCAATAAGAAGGTCAGAGGGATACAGTAGACCTGAAGTGAAGCATCGGAATCTATAACTAGTGTCAGATGAATGGTTCAAAACATAGACAGTGAGAAGAGTCAGTTTTCTTGTACTTAAGTCGGCATTGTTCCTATAGAATTTAATTCCGATGCAATATCTGTGTTACATCGTCAATAAGAAGGTCAGAGGGATACAGTAAACCTGAAGTGAAGCATCGGAATCTATAACTAGTGTCGCAGGAATGGTTCAAATCATAGACAATAAGAAGAATCAGTTATCTTGTACTTAAGTCGGTATTGTGCCTTTTGTATTTAATTCAGAAGCAATTTCTGTTTTTCATCGTCAATACGAAGGCCAGAGGGATACAGTAAACCTGAAGTAAAGCATCGGAATCTATAACGAGTGTCACATGAATGGTTGAAAACGTAGACAGTAGGAAGAGTCAGTTTTCTTGTACTTAAGCCGGCATTGTGCCTTTTGTATTTACTTCCGATGCAATTTATGTGTTTCGTCGTCAATAAGAAGGTGAGAGGGATACAGTACACCTTAAGTGAAGCATCGGAATCTGTACCTAGTATAACAGGAATGGTTCAAACATAGACAGTTAGAAGAGTTACTTTTCTTGTACTTAAGTCGGCATTGTGCCTTTTCTATTTAATTCCGATGCAATTTCTATGTTTCATCGTCAATTAGAAGGTCGGAGGGATACAGTAAACCTGAAGTGAAGCATCGGAATCAATAACTAGTGTCTCAGGAATGGATCACAACATAGACAGTACGAAGAGTCAGTTATCTTGTACTTAAGTCGGCATTGTGCATTTTATATTTAATTCCGATGCAATTTCTGGGTTTCATCGTCAATAAGAAGTTCAGAGGGATGCAGTAAACCTGACGTGAAGCATCGGAATCTATAACTAGTGTAATAGGAATGGTTCAAACCACAGACAGTAAGAAGAGTCAGTTATCTTGTACTTAAGTCGGCATTGTGCCTTTTGTACTTAATTCCGAAGCAATTTCTGTGTCATCGTCAATAAGAAGGTCAGAGGGATACAGTAAACCTGAAGTAAAGCATCGGAATCTGTAACGAGTGTCACATGAATGGTTCAAAATATAGACAGTAAGAAGAGTCAGTTTTCTTGTACTTAAGTCGGCATTGTACCTTTTGTATTAATTCCGATGCAATTTCTGTGTCTCATCGTCAATAAGAAGGTCAGAATGATACAGTGAACCTGAAGTGAAGCATCGGAATCTATAACTAGTGACACAGGAAGGGTTCAAAACATAGACAGTAAGAAGAGTCAGTTTTCTTGTACTTAAGTCGGAATTGTGTCTTTTGAATTTAATTCCGATGCAATTTCTGTGTTTCATTGTCAATAAGAAGGACAGAGGGATACAGTAAACCTGAAGTGAGGCATCGGAATCCATAACAAGTGTCACAGGAGTGGTTCAAACATTGACAGTAAGAAGAGTCAGATTTCTTGTACTTAAGTTGGCATTGTGCCTTTTGTATTTAATTCCGATGCAATTTCTGTGTTTCATCGCCAATAAGAAGGTCAGAGGGATACAGTAAACCTGAAGTGAAGCATCGGAATCTATTACTAGTGTAACAGGAATGGTTCAAACATAGACAGTTAGAAGAGTTAGTTTTCTTGTACTTAAGTCGGCATTGTGCCTTTTCTATTTAATTCCGATGCAATTTCTATGTTTCATCGTCAATTAGAAGGTCAGAGGGATACAGTAAACCCGGAGTGAAGCATCGGAATCAATGACTAGTGTCACAGGAATGGTTCAACACATAGACAGTAAGAAGAGTCAGTTTTCTTGTACTTTAGTCGGCATTGTGCCTTTTATATTTAATTCCGATGCAATATCTGTGTTTCATCGTCAATAAGAAGATCAGAGGGATACAGTAAACCTGAAGTGAAGAATCGGAATCTATAAGTAGAGTCTCAGGAATGGTTCAAAGCATAAACTGTAAGGAGATTCAGTTTTCTTGTACTTAAGTCAGCATTGTGCCTTTTGTATTTAATTCCGATGCAATTTCTGTGTTTTATCGTCAATAAGAACGTCACTGGGATACAGTAAACCTTAAGTGAAGCATTGGAATCTATAACTAGTGTCACAGGAATGGTTCAAAACATAGACAGTAAGAAGAGTCAGCTTTCTTGTACTTAAGTCGGTATTGTAGCTTTTGTATTAATTCCGATGCAATTTCTGCGTTTCATCGTCAAAAAGAAGGTCAGAGGGATAGAGTAAACCAGAAGTGAAGCATCGGAATCAATAACTAGTGTCACAGGAATGGTTCAAATCATAGACAGTAAGAAGAGTCAGTTTTCTTGTACTTAAGTCGGCATTGTGTCTTTTGTATGTAATTCCAATGCAATTTCTGTGTTTCATTGTCAATAAGAAGGACAGAGGGATACAGTAAACCTGAAGTGAGGCATCGGAATCTATAACTAGTGTCACAGGAGTGGTTCAAAACATTGACAGTAAGAAGAGTCAGTTTTCTTGTCCTTAAGTCGGCATTGTGCCTTTTGTATTTAATTCCGATGCAATTTCTCTGTTTCATCGTCAATAAGAAGGTCAGAGGGATACAGTAAACCCGAAGTAAAGCATCGGAATCTATAACGAGTGTCACATGAATGGTTCAAAACATAGACAGTAAGAAGAATCTGTTTTCTTGTACTTAAGTCGGCATTGTGCCTTTTCTATTCAATTCCGATGCAATATCTGTGTTTCATCGTCAATAAGAAGGTCAGAGGGATACAGTAAACCTTAAATGAAGCATCGGAATCTATAACTAGTGTAATAGGTATGGTTCAAACCACAGACAGTAAGAAGAGTCAGTTATCTTGTACTTAGTCGGCATTGTGCCTTTTGTACTTAATTCCGAAGCAATTTCTGTGTTTCATCGTCAATAAGAAGGACAGAGGGATACAGTAAACCTGTAGTAAAGAATCGGAATCTATAACGAGTGTCACATGAATGGTTCAAAATATAGACAGTAAGAAGGGTCAGTTTTCTTGTAGTTAAGTCGGCATTGTACCTTTTGTATTAATTCCGATGCATTCTGTGTTTCATCGCCAATAAGAAGGTCAGAGGGATACAGTAAACCTGAAGTGAAGCATCGGAATCTATACCTAGTGTCACAGGAATGGTTCAAAACATAGACAGTAAGAAGAGTCAGTTTTCTTGTACTTAAGTCGGCATTGTGCCTTTTATATTTAATTCCGTTGCAATTTCTGTGTTTCATCGTCAATAAGAAGGTCAGAGGGAAACAGTAAACCTGAAGTGATGCATCGGAATCTATAACTAGTGTCACAGGAATGGTTCAAATCATAGACAATAAGAAGAATCAGTTATCTTGTACTTAAGTCGGCATTGTACCTTTTGTATTAATTCCGATGCAATTTCTGCGTTTCATCGTCAATAAAAAGGTCAGAGGGATACAGTAAACCTGAAGCGAAGCATCGGAATCAATAACTAGTTTCACAGGAATGGTTCAAATCATAGACAGTAAGAAGAGACAGTTTTCTTGTACTTAAGTCGGCATTGTGTCTTTTGTATTTAATTCCGATGCAATTTCTGTGTTTCATTGTCAATAAGAAGGACAGAGGGATACAGTAAACCTGAAGTGAGGCATCGGAATCTATAACTAGTGTCACAGGAGTGGTACAAAACATTGACAGTAAGAAGAGTCAGCTTTCTTGTACTTAAGTCGGCATTGTGCCTTTTGTATTTAATTCCGATGCAATTTCTGTGTTTCGTCGTCAATAAGAAGGTCAGAGGGATACAGTAAACCTGAAGTAAAGCATCGGAATCTATAACGAGTGTCACATGAATGGTTCAAAACATAGACAGTAAGAAGAATCAGTTTTCTTGTACTTAAGTCGGCATTGTGCCTTTTGTATCCAATTCCGATGCAATATCTGTGTTTCATCGTCAATAAGAAGGTCAGAGGGATACAGTAAACCTGAAGTGAAGCATCGGAATCTATAACTAGGGTCACATGAATGGTTCAAAGCATAGACAGTGAGAAGAGTCAGTTTTCTTGTACTTAAGTCAGCATTGTGCCTTTTGTAATTAATTCCGATACAATATCTGTGTTTCATCGTCAATAAGAAGGTCAGTGGGATACAGTAAACCTGAAATAAGGCATCGGAATCTATAACGAGTGTCACATGAATGGTTCAAACATAGACAGTAAGAAGAGTCAGTTTCCTTGTACTTAAGTCGGCATTGTGTATTTTGTATTTTATTCAGATGCAATTTCTGTGATTCGTTGTCAATAAGAAGGACAGAGGGATACAGTAAACCTGAAGTGAGGCATCGGAATCTATAACTAGTGTCACAGGAGTGGTTCAAAAACATTTACAGTAAGAAGAGTCAGTTTTCTTGTACTTAAGTCGGCATTGTGCCTTTTGTATTTAATTCCGACGCAATTTCTGTGTTTCATCGTCAATAAGAAGGTCAGAGGGATACAGTAAACCTGATGTGAAGCATCGGAATCTATAACTAGTGTCACATGAGTGGTTCAAAACATAGACATTGAGAAGAGTCATTTTTCTTGTACTTAAGTCAGCATTGTGCCTTTTGTAATTAATTCCGATACAATATCTGTGTTTCATCGTCTATAAGAAGGTCAGTGGGATACAGTAAACCTGAAGTGAAGCATCGGAATCTATAACTAGTGTCACAGGAATGGTTCAAAACATTGACAGTAGGAAGAGTCAGTTTTCTTGTACTTAAGTCGGCATTGTGCCCTTTGTATTTAATTCCGACGCAATTTCTGTGTTTCATCGTCAATAAGAAGGTCAGAGGGATACAGTAAACCTGATGTGAAGCATCGGAATCTATAACTAGTGTCACATGAATGGTTCAAAACACAGACATTGAGAAGAGTCATTTTTCTTGTACTTAAGTCAGCATTGTGCCTTTTGTAATTAATTCCGATACAATATCTGTGTTTCATCGTCTATAAGAAGGTCAGTGGGATACAGTAAACCTGACGTGAAGCATCGGAATCTATAACTAGTGTAAGAGGTATGGTTCAAACCACAGACAGTAAGAAGAGTCAGTTTTCTTGTAGTTAAGTCGGCATTGTACCTTTTGTATTAATTCCGATGCAATTTCTGTGTTTCATCGTCAATAAGAAGGTCAGAGGGATACAGTAAACCTGAAGTGAAGCATCGGAATCTATACCTAGTGTCACAGGAGTGGTTCAAAACATTGACAGTAAGAAGAGTCAGTTTTCTTGTACTTAAGTCGGCATTGTGCCTTTTGTATTTAATTCCGATGCAATTTCTGTGTTTCATCGTCAATAAGAAGGTCAGAGGGATACAGAAAAACCTGAAGTGAGGCATCGGAATCTATAACTAGTGTCACAGGAGTGGTTCAAAACATTGACAGTAAGAAGAGTCAGTTTTCTTGTACTTAAGTCGGCATTGTACCTTTAGTATTTAATTCCGATGCAATTTCTGTGTTTCATTGTCAATAAGAAGGACAGAGGGATACAGTAAACCTGAAGTGAGGCATCGGAATCTACAACTAGTGTCACAGGAGTGGTTCAAAACATTGACAGTAAGAAGAGTCAGTTTTCTTGTACTTAAGTCGGCATTGTGCCTTTTGTATTTAATTCCGATGCAATTTCTGTGTTTCATCGTCAATACGAAGGTCAGAGGGATACAGTAAACCTGAAGTGAAGCATCGGAATCTATAACTAGTGTCACATGAATGGTTCAAAGCATAGACAGTGAGAAGAGTCAGTTTTCTTGTACTTAAGTCAGCATTGTGCCTTTTGTAATTAATTCCGATACAATATCTGTGTTTCATCGTCAATAAGAAGGTCAGTGGGATACAGTAAACCTGAAGTAAAGCATCGGAATCTATAACGAGTGTCACATGAATGGTTCAAACATAGACAGTTAGAAGAGTCAGTTTTCTTGTACTTAAGTCGGCATTGTGTCTTTTGTATTTAATTCAGATGCAATTTCTGTGATTCATTGTCAATAAGAAGGACAGAGGGATACAGTAAACCTGAAGTGAGGCATCGGAATCTATAATTAGTGTCACAGGAGTGGTTCAAAACATTGACAGTAAGAAGAGTCAGTTTTCTTGTACTTAAGTCGGCATTGTGCCTTTTGTATTTAATTCCGATGCAATTTCTGTGTTTCATCGTCAATAAGAAGGTCAGAGGGATACAGTAAACCTGAAGTGAAGCATCGGAATCTATAACTAGTGTCACAGGAATGGTTCAAATCATAGACAGTAAGAAGAGACAGTTTTCTTGTACTTAAGTCGGCATTGTGTCTTTTGTATTTAATTCCGACGCAATTTCTGTGTTTCATCGTCAATAAGAAGGTCAGAGGGATACAGTAAACCTGATGTGAAGCATCGGAATCTATAACTAGTGTCACATGAATGGTTCAAAACATAGACATTGAGAAGAGTCATTTTTCTTGTACTTAAGTCAGCATTGTGCCTTTTGTAATTAATTCCGATACAATATCTGTGTTTCATCGTCTATAAGAAGGTCAGTGGGATACAGTAAACCTGAAGTGAAGCATCGGAATCTATAACTAGTGTCACAGGAATGGTTCAAAACATTGACAGTAGGAAGAGTCAGTTTTCTTGTACTTAAGTCGGCATTGTGCCTTTTGTATTTAATTCCGACGCAATTTCTGTGTTTCATCGTCAATAAGAAGGTCAGAGGGATACAGTAAACCTGATGT
The DNA here is from genome assembly GCF_021461385.2 of Schistocerca piceifrons. NCBI lineage: Eukaryota > Metazoa > Arthropoda > Insecta > Orthoptera > Acrididae > Schistocerca > Schistocerca piceifrons. The sequence goes on along the minus strand of NW_025727589.1, from coordinate 28,216 downwards.
GAAGCATCGGAATCTATAACTAGTGTCACATGAATGGTTCAAAACATAGACATTGAGAAGAGTCATTTTTCTTGTACTTAAGTCAGCATTGTGCCTTTTGTAATTAATTCCGATACAATATCTGTGTTTCATCGTCTATAAGAAGGTCAGTGGGATACAGTAAACCTGAAGTGAAGCATCGGAATCTATAACTAGTGTCACAGGAATGGTTCAAAACATTGACAGTAGGAAGAGTCAGTTTTCTTGTACTTAAGTCGGCATTGTGCCTTTTGTATTTAATTCAGACGCAATTTCTGTGTTTCATCGTCAATAAGAAGGTCAGAGGGATACAGTAAACCTGAAGTGAAGCATCGGAATCTATAACTAGTGTCACAGGAATGGTTCAAATCATAGACAGTAAGAAGAGACAGTTTTCTTGTACTTAAGTCGGCATTGTGTCTTTTGTATTTAATTCCGACGCAATTTCTGTGTTTCATCGTCAATAAGAAGGTCAGAGGGATACAGTAAACCTGATGTGAAGCATCGGAATCTATAACTAGTGTCACATGAATGGTTCAAAACATAGACATTGAGAAGAGTCATTTTTCTTGTACTTAAGTCAGCATTGTGCCTTTTGTAATTAATTCCGATACAATATCTGTGTTTCATCGTCTATAAGAAGGTCAGTGGGATACAGTAAACCTGAAGTGAAGCATCGGAATCTATAACAAGTGTCACAGGAATGGTTCAAAACATTGACAGTAGGAAGAGTCAGTTTTCTTGTACTTAAGTCGGCATTGTGCCTTTTGTATTTAATTCCGACGCAATTTCTGTGTTTCATCGTCAATAAGAAGGTCAGAGGGATACAGTAAACCTGATGTGAAGCATCGGAATCTATAACTAGTGTCACATGAATGGTTCAAAACATAGACATTGAGAAGAGTCATTTTTCTTGTACTTAAGTCAGCATTGTGCCTTTTGTAATTAATTCCGATACAATATCTGTGTTTCATCGTCTATAAGAAGGTCAGTGGGATACAGTAAACCTGACGTGAAGCATCGGAATCTATAACTAGTGTAAGAGGTATGGTTCAAACCACAGACAGTAAGAAGAGTCAGTTTTCTTGTAGTTAAGTCGGCATTGTACCTTTTGTATTAATTCCGATGCAATTTCTGTGTTTCATCGTCAATAAGAAGGTCAGACGGATACAGTAAACCTGAAGTGAAGCATCGGAATCTATACCTAGTGTCACAGGAATGGTTTAAAACATAGACAGTAAGAAGAGTCAGTTTTCTTGTACTTAAGTCGGCATTGTGTCTTTTGTATTTAATTCAGATGCAATTTCTGTGTTTCATTGTCAATAAGAAGGACAGAGGGATAAAGTAAACCTGAAGTGAGGCATCGGAATCTATAACTAGTGTCACAGGAGTGGTTCAAAACATTGACAGTAAGAAGAGTCAGTTTCCCTGTACTTAAGTCGGCATTGTGCCTTTTGTATTTAATTCCGATGCAATTTCTGTGTTTCATCGTCAATAAGAAGGTCAGAGGGATACAGTAAACCTGAAGTGAAGCATCGGAATCTATAACTAGTGTCACATAAATGGTTCAAAGCATAGACAGTGAGAAGAGTCAGTTTTCTTGTACTTAAGTCAGCATTGTGCCTTTTGTAATTAATTCCGATACAATATCTGTGTTTCATCGTCAATAAGAAGGTCAGTGGGATACAGTAAACCTGAAGTAAAGCATCGGAATCTATAACGAGTGTCACATGAATTGTTCAAACATAGACAGTAAGAAGAGTCAGTTTTCTTGTACTTAAGTCGGCATTGTGTCTTTTGTATTTTATTCAGATGCAATTTCTGTGATTCATTGTCAATAAGAAGGACAGAGGGATACAGTAAACCTGAAGTGAGGCATCGGAATCTATAACTAGTGTCACAGGAGTGGTTCAAAACATTGACAGTAAGAAGAGTCAGTTTTCTTGTACTTAAGTCGGCATTGTGCCTTTTGTATTTAATTCCGATGAAATTTCTGTGTTTCATCGTCAATAAGAAGGTCAGAGGGATACAGTAAACCTGAAGTGAGGCATCGGAATCTATAACTAGTGTCACAGGAGTGGTTCAAAACATTGACAGTAAGAAGAGTCTGTTTTCTTGTACTTAAGTCGGCATTGTACCTTTAGTATTTAATTCCGATGCAATTTCTGTGATTCATTGTCAATAAGAAGGACAGAGGGATACAGTAAACCTGAAGTGAGGCATCGGAATCTACAACTAGTGTCACAGGAGTGGTTCAAAACATTGACAGTAAGAAGTGTCAGTTTTCTTGTACTTAAGTCGGCATTGTGCCTTTTGTATTTAATTCCGATGCAATTTCTGTGTTTCATCGTCAATAAGAAGGTCAGAGGGATACAGTAAACCTGAAGTGAAGCATCGGAATCTATAACTAGTGTCACATGAATGGTTCAAAGCATAGACAGTGAGAAGAGTCAGTTTTCTTGTACTTAAGTCAGCATTGTGCCTTTTGTAATTAATTCCGATACAATATCTGTGTTTCATTGTCAATAAGAAGGTCAGTGGGATACAGTAAACCTGAAGTAAAGCATCGGAATCTATAACGAGTGTCACATGAATGGTTCAAACATAGACAGTAAGAAGAGTCAGTTTTCTTGTACTTAAGTCGGCATTGGGTCTTTTGTATTTAATTCAGATGCAATTTCTGTGATTCATTGTCAATAAGAAGGACAGAGGGATACAGTAAACCTGAAGTGAGACATCGGAATCTATAACTAGTGTCACAGGAGTGGTTCAAAAACATTGACAGTAAGAAGAGTCAGTTTACTTGTACTTAAGTCGGCATTGTGTCTTTTGTATTTAATTCCGATGCAATTTCTGTGTTTCATCGTCAATAAGAAGGTCAGAGGGATACAGTAAACCTGAAGTGAAGCATCGGAATCTATAACTAGTGTCACATGAATGGTTCAAAACATAGACATTGAGAAGAGTCATTTTTCTTGTACTTAAGTCAGCATTGTGCCTTTTGTAATTAATTCCGATACAATATCTGTGTTTCATCGTCTATAAGAAGGTCAGTGGGATACAGTAAACCTGAAGTGAAGCATCGGAATCTATAATTAGTGTCACAGGAATGGTTCAAAACATTGACAGTAGGAAGAGTCAGTTTCCTTGTACTTAAGTCGGCATTGTGCCTTTTGTATTTAATTCCGAAGGAATTTCTGTGTTTCATCGTCAATAAGAAGGTCAGAGGGATACAGTAAACCTGAAGTGAAGCATCGGAATCAATAACTAGTGTCACAGGAATGGTTCAAATCATAGACAGTAAGAAGAATCAGTTTTCTTGTACTTAAGTCGGCATTGTGTCTTTTGTATTTAATTCCGATGGAAGTTCTGTGTTTCAATGTCAATAAGAAGGACAGAGGGATACAGTAAACCTGAAGTGAGGCATCGGAATCTATAACTAGTGTCACAGGAGTGGTTCAAACATTGACAGCAAGAAGAGTCAGTTTTCTTGTACTTAAGTCGGCATTGTGCCGTTTGTATTTAATTCCGATGCAATTTCTGTGTTTCATCGTCAATAAGAAGGTCAGAGGGATACAGTAAACCTGAAGTGAAGCATCGGAATCTATAACTAGTGTCACATGAATGGTTCAAAGCATAGACAGTGAGAAGAGTCAGTTTTCTTGTACTTAAGTCAGCATTGTGCCTTTTGTAATTAATTCCGATACAATATCTGTGTTTCATCGTCAATAAGAAGGTCAGTGGGATACAGTAAACCTGAAGTAAAGCATCGGAATCTATAACGAGTGTCACATGAATGGTTCAAACATAGACAGTAAGATGAGTCAGTTTTCTTGTACTTAAGTCGGCATTGTGTCTTTTGTATTTTATTCAGATGCAATTTCTGTGATTCATTGTCAATAAGAAGGACAGAGGGATACAGTAAACCTGAAGTGAGGCATCGGAATCTATAACTAGTGTCACAGGAGTGGTTCAAAACATTGACAGTAAGAAGAGTCAGTTTTCTTGTACTTAAGTCGGCATTGTGCCTTTTGTATTTAATTCCGATGCAATTTCTGTGTTTCATCGTCAATAAGAAGGTCAGAGGGATACAGTAAACCTGAAGTGAGGCATCGGAATCTATAACTAGTGTCACAGGAGTGGTTCAAAACATTGACAGTAAGAAGAGTCAGTTTTCTTGTACTTAAGTCGGCATTGTACCTTTAGTATTTAATTCCGATGCAATTTCTGTGTTTCATTGTCAATAAGAAGGACAGAGGGATACAGTAAACCTGAAGTGAGGCATCGGAATCTACAACTAGTGTCACAGGAGTGGTTCAAAACATTGACAGTAAGAAGAGTCAGTTTTCTTGTACTTAAGTCGGCATTGTGCCTTTTGTATTTAATTCCGATGCAATTTCTGTGTTTCATCGTCAATACGAAGGTCAGAGGGATACAGTAAACCTGAAGTGAAGCATCGGAACTTATAACTAGTGTCACATGAATGGTTCAAAGCATAGACAGTGAGAAGAGTCAGTTTTCTTGTACTTAAGTCAGCATTGTGCCTTTTGTAATTAATTCCGATACAATATCTGTGTTTCATCGTCAATAAGAAGGTCAGTGGGATACAGTAAACCTGAAGTAAAGCATCGGAATCTATAACGAGTGTCACATGAATGGTTCAAACATAGACAGTTAGAAGAGTCAGTTTTCTTGTACTTAAGTCGGCATTGTGTCTTTTGTATTTAATTCAGATGCAATTTCTGTGATTCATTGTCAATAAGAAGGACAGAGGGATACAGTAAACCTGAAGTGAGGCATCGGAATCTATAATTAGTGTCACAGGAGTGGTTCAAAACATTGACAGTAAGAAGAGTCAGTTTTCTTGTACTTAAGTCGGCATTGTGCCTTTTGTATATAATTCCGATGCAATTTCTGTGTTTCATCGTCAATAAGAAGGTCAGAGGGATACAGTAAACCTGAAGTGAAGCATCGGAATCTATAACTAGTGTCACAGGAATGGTTCAAATCATAGACAGTAAGAAGAGACAGTTTTCTTGTACTTAAGTCGGCATTGTGTCTTTTGTATTTAATTCCGACGCAATTTCTGTGTTTCATCGTCAATAAGAAGGTCAGAGGGATACAGTAAACCTGATGTGAAGCATCGGAATCTATAACTAGTGTCACATGAATGGTTCAAAACATAGACATTGAGAAGAGTCATTTTTCTTGTACTTAAGTCAGCATTGTGCCTTTTGTAATTAATTCCGATACAATATCTGTGTTTCATCGTCTATAAGAAGGTCAGTGGGATACAGTAAACCTGAAGTGAAGCATCGGAATCTATAACTAGTGTCACAGGAATGGTTCAAAACATTGACAGTAGGAAGAGTCAGTTTTCTTGTACTTAAGTCGGCATTGTGCCTTTTGTATTTAATTCCGACGCAATTTCTGTGTTTCATCGTCAATAAGAAGGTCAGAGGGATACAGTAAACCTGATGTGAAGCATCGGAATCTATAACTAGTGTCACATGAATTGTTCAAAACATAGACATTGAGAAAAGTCATTTTTCTTGTACTTAAGTCAGCATTGTGCCTTTTGTAATTAATTCCGATACAATATCTGTGTTTCATCGTCTATAAGAAGGTCAGTGGGATACAGTAAACCTGAAGTGAAGCATCGGAATCTATAACTAGTGTCACAGGAATGGTTCAAAACATTGACAGTAGGAAGAGTCAGTTTTCTTGTACTTAAGTCGGCATTGTGCCTTTTGTATTTAATTCCGACGCAATTTCTGTGTTTCATCGTCAATAAGAAGGTCAGAGGGATACAGTAAACCTGAAGTGAAGCATCGGAATCTATAACTAGTGTCACAGGAATGGTTCAAATCATAGACAGTAAGAAGAGACAGTTTTCTTGTACTTAAGTCGGCATTGTGTCTTTTGTATTTAATTCCGACGCAATGTCTGTGTTTCATCGTCAATAAGAAGGTCAGAGGGATACAGTAAACCTGATGTGAAGCATCGGAATCTATAACTAGTGTCACATGAATGGTTCAAAACATAGACATTGAGAAGAGTCATTTTTCTTGTACTTAAGTCAGCATTGTGCCTTTTGTAATTAATTCCGATACAATATCTGTGTTTCATCGTCTATAAGAAGGTCAGTGGGATACAGTAAACCTCAAGTGAAGCATCGGAATCTATAACTAGTGTCACAGGAATGGTTCAAAGCATTGACAGTAGGAAGAGTCAGTTTTCTTGTACTTAAGTCGGCATTGTGCCTATTTGTATTTAATTCCGACGCAATTTCTGTGTTTCATCGTCAATAAGAAGGTCAGAGGGATACAGTAAACCTGATGTGAAGCATCGGAATCTATAACTAGTGTCACATGAATGGTTCAAAACATAGACATTGAGAAGAGTCATTTTTCTTGTACTTAAGTCAGCATTGTGCCTTTTGTAATTAATTCCGATACAATATCTGTGTTTCATCGTCTATAAGAAGGTCAGTGGGATACAGTAAACCTGACGTGAAGCATCGGAATCTATAACTAGTGTAAGAGGTATGGTTCAAACCACAGACAGTAAGAAGAGTCAGTTTTCTTGTAGTTAAGTCGGCATTGTACCTTTTGTATTAATTCCGATGCAATTTCTGTGTTTCATCGTCAATAAGAAGGTCAGACGGATACAGTAAACCTGAAGTGAAGCATCGGAATCTATACCTAGTGTCACAGGAATGGTTTAAAACATAGACAGTAAGAAGAGTCAGTTTTCTTGTACTTAAGTCGGCATTGTGTCTTTTGTATTTAATTCAGATGCAATTTCTGTGTTTCATTGTCAATAAGAAGGACAGAGGGATAAAGTAAACCTGAAGTGAGGCATCGGAATCTATAACTAGTGTCACAGGAGTGGTTCAAAACATTGACAGTAAGAAGAGTCAGTTTCCCTGTACTTAAGTCGGCATTGTGCCTTTTGTATTTAATTCCGATGCAATTTCTGTGTTTCATCGTCAATAAGAAGGTCAGAGGGATACAGTAAACCTGAAGTGAAGCATCGGAATCTATAACTAGTGTCACATAAATGGTTCAAAGCATAGACAGTGAGAAGAGTCAGTTTTCTTGTACTTAAGTCAGCATTGTGCCTTTTGTAATTAATTCCGATACAATATCTGTGTTTCATCGTCAATAAGAAGGTCAGTGGGATACAGTAAACCTGAAGTAAAGCATCGGAATCTATAACGAGTGTCACATGAATTGTTCAAACATAGACAGTAAGAAGAGTCAGTTTTCTTGTACTTAAGTCGGCATTGTGTCTTTTGTATTTTATTCAGATGCAATTTCTGTGATTCATTGTCAATAAGAAGGACAGAGGGATACAGTAAACCTGAAGTGAGGCATCGGAATCTATAACTAGTGTCACAGGAGTGGTTCAAAACATTGACAGTAAGAAGAGTCAGTTTTCTTGTACTTAAGTCGGCATTGTGCCTTTTGTATTTAATTCCGATGAAATTTCTGTGTTTCATCGTCAATAAGAAGGTCAGAGGGATACAGTAAAAATGAAGTGAGGCATCGGAATCTATAACTAGTGTCACAGGAGTGGTTCAAAACATTGACAGTAAGAAGAGTCTGTTTTCTTGTACTTAAGTCGGCATTGTACCTTTAGTATTTAATTCCGATGCAATTTCTGTGATTCATTGTCAATAAGAAGGACAGAGGGATACAGTAAACCTGAAGTGAGGCATCGGAATCTACAACTAGTGTCACAGGAGTGGTTCAAAACATTGACAGTAAGAAGTGTCAGTTTTCTTGTACTTAAGTCGGCATTGTGCCTTTTGTATTTAATTCCGATGCAATTTCTGTGTTTCATCGTCAATAAGAAGGTCAGAGGGATACAGTAAACCTGAAGTGAAGCATCGGAATCTATAACTAGTGTCACATGAATGGTTCAAAGCATAGACAGTGAGAAGAGTCAGTTTTCTTGTACTTAAGTCAGCATTGTGCCTTTTGTAATTAATTCCGATACAATATCTGTGTTTCATTGTCAATAAGAAGGTCAGTGGGATACAGTAAACCTGAAGTAAAGCATCGGAATCTATAACGAGTGTCACATGATTGGTTCAAACATAGACAGTAAGAAGAGTCAGTTTTCTTGTACTTAAGTCCGCATTGGGTCTTTTGTATTTAATTCAGATGCAATTTCTGTGATTCATTGTCAATAAGAAGGACAGAGGGATACAGTAAACCTGAAGTGAGACATCGGAATCTATAACTAGTGTCACAGGAGTGGTTCAAAAACATTGACAGTAAGAAGAGTCAGTTTACTTGTACTTAAGTCGGCATTGTGTCTTTTGTATTTAATTCCGATGCAATTTCTGTGTTTCATCGTCAATAAGAAGGTCAGAGGGATACAGTAAACCTGAAGTGAAGCATCGGAATCTATAACTAGTGTCACATGAATGGTTCAAAACATAGACATTGAGAAGAGTCATTTTTCTTGTACTTAAGTCAGCATTGTGCCTTTTGTAATTAATTCCGATACAATATCTGTGTTTCATCGTCTATAAGAAGGTCAGTGGGATACAGTAAACCTGAAGTGAAGCATCGGAATCTATAATTAGTGTCACAGGAATGGTTCAAAACATTGACAGTAGGAAGAGTCAGTTTCCTTGTACTTAAGTCGGCATTGTGCCTTTTGTATTTAATTCCGAAGGAATTTCTGTGTTTCATCGTCAATAAGAAGGTCAGAGGGATACAGTAAACCTGAAGTGAAGCATCGGAATCAATAACTAGTGTCACAGGAATGGTTCAAATCATAGACAGTAAGAAGAATCAGTTTTCTTGTACTTAAGTCGGCATTGTGTCTTTTGTATTTAATTCCGATGGAATTTCTGTGTTTCATTGTCAATAAGAAGGACAGAGGGATACAGTAAACCTGAAGTGAGGCATCGGAATCTATAACTAGTGTCACAGGAGTGGTTCAAACATTGACAGCAAGAAGAGTCAGTTTTCTTGTACTTAAGTCGGCATTGTGCCGTTTGTATTTAATTCCGATGCAATTTCTGTGTTTCATCGTCAATAAGAAGGTCAGAGGGATACAGTAAACGTTAAGTGAAGCATCGGAATCTATACCTAGTATAACAGGAATTGTTCAAACATAGACAGTTAGAAGAGTTAGTTTTCTAGTACTTAAGTCGGCATTGTGCCTTTTCTATTTAATTCGGATGCAATTTCTATGTTTCATCGTCAATTAGAAGGTCAGAGTGATACAGTAAGCCTGAAGTGAAGCATCGGAATCACTAACTAGTGTCACGGGAATGGTTCACAACATAGACAGTAAGAAGAGTCAGTTATCTTGTACTTAAGTCGGCATTGTGCCTTTTATATTTAATTCCGATGCAATTTCTGTGTTTCATCGTCAATAAGAAGGTCAGAGGGATACAGTAAACCTGACGTGAAGCATCGGAATCTATAACTAGTGTAATAGGTATGGTTCAAACCACAGACAGTAAGAAGAGTCAGTTTTCTTGTAGTTAAGTCGGCATTGTACCTTTTGTATTAATTCCGATGCAATTTCTGTGTTTCATCGTCAATAAGAAGGTCAGAGGGATACAGTAAACCTGAAGTGAAGCATCGGAATCTATACCTAGTGTCACAGGAATGGTTCAAAACATAGACAGTAAGAAGTAGTCAGTTTTCTTGTACTTAAGTCGGCATTGTGTCTTTTGTATTTAATTAAGATGCAATTTCTGTGTTTCATTGTCAATAAGAAGGACAGAGGGATACAGTAAACCTGAAGTGAGGCATCGGAATCTATAACTAGTGTCACAGGAGTGGTTCAAATCATTGACAGTAAGAAGAGTCAGTTTTCTTGTACTTAAGTCGGCATTGTGCCTTTTGTATTTAATTCCGATGCAATTTCTGTGTTTCATCGTCAATAAGAAGGTCAGAGGGATACAGTAAACCTGAAGTGAAGCATCGGAATGTATAACTAGTGTCACATGAATGGTTCAAAAACATAGACAGTGAGAAGAGTCAGTTTTCTTGTACGTAAGTCAGCATTGTGCCTTTTGTAATTAATTCCGATACAATATCTGTGTTTCATCGTCAATAAGAAGGTCAGTGGGATACAGTAAACCTGAAGTAAAGCATCGGAATCTATAACGAGTGTCACATGAATGGTTCAAACATAGACAGATAGAAGAGTCAGTTTTCTTGTACTTAAGTCGGCATTGTGTCTTTTGTATTTAATTCAGATGCAATTTCTGTGATTCATTGTCAATAAGAAGAACAGAGGGATACAGTAAACCTGAAGTGAGGCATCGGAATCTATAACTAGTGTCACAGGAGTGGTTCAAAACATTTACAGTAAGAAGAGTCAGTTTTCTTGCACTTAAGTCGGCATTGTGCCTTTTGTATTTAATTCCGATGCAATTTCTGTGTTTCATCGTCAATAAGAAGGTCAGAGGGATACAGTAAACGTTAAGTGAAGCATCGGAATCTATACCTAGTATAACAGGAATTGTTCAAACATAGACAGTTAGAAGAGTTAGTTTTCTAGTACTTAAGTCGGCATTATGCCTTTTCTATTTAATTCGGATGCAATTTCTATGTTTCATCGTCAATTAGAAGGTCAGAGTGATACAGTAAGCCTGAAGTGAAGCATCGGAATCACTAACTAGTGTCACGGGAATGGTTCACAACATAGACAGTAAGAAGAGTCAGTTATCTTGTACTTAAGTCGGCATTGTGCCTTTTATATTTAATTCCGATGCAATTTCTGTGTTTCATCGTCAATAAGAAGGTCAGAGGGATACAGTAAACCTGACGTGAAGCATCGGAATCTATAACTAGTATAATAGGTATGGTTCAAACCACAGACAGTAAGAAGAGTCAGTTATCTTGTACTTAAGTCGGCATTGTGCCTTTTGTATTTAATTCCGAAGGAATTTCTGTGTTTCATCGTCAATAAGAAGGTCAGAGGGTTACAGTAAACCTGAAGTGAAGCATCGGAATCTATAACTAGTGTCACAGGAATGGTTCAAAACATTGACAGTAGGAAGAGTCAGTTTTCTTGTACTTAAGTCGGCATTGTGTCTTTTGTATTTAATTCAGATGCAATTTCTGTGTTTCATTGTCAATAAGAAGGACAGAGGGATACAGTAAACCTGAAGTGAGGCATCGGAATCTATAACTAGTGTCACAGGAGTGGTTCAAAACATTGACAGTAAGAAGAGTCAGTTTTCTTGTACTTAAGTCGGCATTGTGCCTTTTGTATTAAATTCCGATGCAATTTCAGTGTTTCATCGTCAATAAGGAGGTCAGAGGGATACAGTAAACCTGAAGTGAGGCATCGGAATCTATAACTAGTGTCACAGGAGTGGTTCAAAACATTGACAGTAAGAAGAGTCAGTTTTCTTGTACTTAAGTCGGCATTGTGCCGTTTGTATTTAATTCCGATGCAATTTCTGTGTTTCATCGTCAATAAGAAGGTCAGAGGGATACAGTAAACGTTAAGTGAAGCATCGGAATCTATACCTAGTATAACAGGAATTGTTCAAACATAGACAGTTAGAAGAAATAGTTTTTTAGTACTTAAGTCGGCATTGTGCCTTTTCTATTTAATTCTGATGCAATTTCTATGTTTCATCGTCAATTAGAAGGTCAGAGGGATACAGTAAACCTGAAGTTAAGCATCGGAATCAATAACTAGTGTCACGGGAATGGTTCACAACATAGGCAGTAAGAAGAGTCAGTTATCTTGCACTTAAGTCGGCATTGTGCCTTTTAAATTTAATTCCAATGCAATTTCTGTGTTTCATCGTCAATAAGAAGGTCAGAGTGATACAGTAAACCTGACGTGAAGCATCGGAATCTGTAACTAGTGTAATAGGTATGGTACAAACCACAGACAGTAAGAAGAGTCAGTTATCTTGTACTTAAGTCGGCATTGTGCCTTTTGTACTTAATTCCGAAGCAATTTCTGTGTTTCATCGTCAACAAGAAGGACAAAGGGATACAGTAAACCTGAAGTAAAGCATCGGGATCTATAACTAGTGTCACAGGAGTGGTTCAAAACATTGACAGTAAGAAGAGTCAGTTTTCTTGTACTTAAGTCGGCATTGTGCCTTTTGTATTTAATTCCGATGCAATTACAGTGTTTCATCGTCAATAAGAAGGTCAGAGGGATACAGTAAACCTGAAGTGAAGCATCGGAATCTATAACTTGTGTCACATGAATGGTTCAAAACATAGACAGTGAGAAGAGTCAGTTTTCTTGTACTTAAGTCAGCATTGTGCCTTTTGTAATTAATTCCGATGCAATATCTGTGTTACATCGTCAATAAAAAGGTCAGAGGGATACAGTAAACCTGAAGTGAAGCATCGGAATCTATAACTAGTGTCACAGGAATGGTTCAAATCATAGACAATAAGAAGAATCAGTTTTCTTGTACTTAAGTCGGCATTGTGCCTTTTGTATTTAATTCCGAAGCAATTTCTGTGTTTCATCGTCAATAAGAAGGTCAGAATGATACAGTAAACCTGAAGTAAAGCATCGGAATCTATACCTAGTGTAACAGGAATTGTTCAAACATAGACAGTTAGAAGAGTTAGTTGTCTTGTACTTAAGTCGGCATTGTGCCTTTTCTATTTAATTCCGATGCAATTTCTATGTTTCATCGTCAATTAGAAGGTCAGAGGGATACAGTATACCTGAAGTGAAGCATTGGATTCAATAACTAGTGTCATAGGAACGGTTCACAACATAGACAGTAAGAAGAGTAAGTTATCTTGTACTAAAGTCGGCATTGTGCCTTTTATATTTAATTCCGATGCAATTTCTGTGTTTCATCGTCAATAAGAAGGTCAGGGGTATACAGTAAACCTGACGTGAAGCATCGGAATCTATAACTAGTATAATAGGTATGGTTCAAACCACAGACAGTAAGAAGAGTCAGTTATCTTGTACTGAAGTCGGCATTGTGCCTTTTGTATTTAATTCCGAAGGAATTTCAGTGTTTCATCGTCAATAAGAAGGTCAGAGGGATACAGTAAACCTGAAGTGAAGCATCGGAATCTATAACTAGTGTCACAGGAATGGTTCAAAACATTGACAGTAGGAAGAGTCAGTTTTCTTGTACTTAAGTCGGCATTGTGTCTTTTGTATTTAATTCCGATGCAATTTCTGTGTTTCATCGTCAATAAGAAGGCCAGAGGGATACAGTAAACGTTAAGTGAAGCATCGGAATCTTTACCTAGTATAACAGGAATTGTTCAAACATAGACAGTTAGAAGAGTTAGTTTTCTAGTACTTAAGTCGGCATTGTGCCTTGTCTATTTAATTCCGATGCAATTTCTATGTTTCATCGTCAATTAGAAGGTCAGAGGGATACAGTAAACCTGAAGTGAAGCATCGGAATCAATAACTAGTGTCACGGGAATGGTTCACAACATAGACAGTAAGAAGAGTCAGTTATCTTGTACTTAAGTCGGCATTGTGCCTTTTATATTTAATTCCGATGCAATTTCTGTGTTTCATCGTCAATAAGAAGGTCAGAGTGATACAGTAAACCTGACGTGAAGCATCGGAATCTATAACTAGTTTAATAGGTATGGTACAAACCACAGACAGTAAGAAGAGTCAGTTATCTTGTACTTAAGTCGGCATTGTGCCTTTTGTACTTAATTCCGAAGCAATTTCTGTGTTTCATCGTCAACAAGAAGGACAAAGGGATACAGTAAACCTGAAGTAAAGCATCGGAATCTATAACGAGTGTCACATGAATGGTTCAAAATATAGACAGTAAGAAGAGTCAGTTTTCTTGTAGTTAAGTCGGCCTTGTACCTTTTGTATTAATTCCGATGCAATTTCTGTGTTTCATCGTCAATAAGAAGGTCAGAGGGATACAGTAAACCTGAAGTGAAGCATCGGAATCTATACCTAGTGTCACAGGAATGGTTCAAAACATAGACAGTAAGAAGAGTCAGTTTTCTTGTACTTAAGTCGGCATTGTGTCTTTTGTATTTAATTCAGATGCAATTTCTGTGTTTCATTGCCAATAAGAAGGACAGAGGGATACAGTAAACCTGAAGTGAGGCATCGGAATCTATAACTAGTGTCACAGGAGTGGTACAAAACATTGACAGTAAGAAGAGTCAGTTTTCTTGTACTTAAGTCGGCATTGTTCCTATTGTATTTAATTCCGATGCAATATCTGTATTACATCGTCAATAAGAAGGTCAGAGGGATACAGTAAACCTGAAGTGAAGCATCGGAATCTATAACTAGTGTCACAGGAATGGTTAAAATCATAGACAATAAGAAGAATCAGTTTTCTTGTACTTAAGTCGGCATTGTGCCTTTTGTATTTAATTCCGAAGCAATTTCTGTGTTTCATCGTCAATAAGAAGGTCAGAGGGATACAGTAAACCTGAAGTAAAGCATCGGAATCTATAACGAGTGTCACATGAATGGTTCAAAACATAGACAGTAAGAAGAATCAGTTTTCTTGTACTTAAGTCGGCATTGTGCCTTTTGTATTCAATTCCGATGCAATAACTGTGTTTCATCGTCAATAATGAGGTCAGAGGGATACAGTAAAACTTAAGTGAAGCATCGGAATCTATACCTAGTATAACAGGAATTGTTCAAACATAGACAGTTAGAAGAGTTAGTTGTCTTGTACTTAAGTCGGCATTGTGCCTTTTCTATTTAAATCCGACGCAATTTCTATGTTTCATCGTCAATTAGAAGGTCAGAGGGATACAGTAAACCTGAAGTGAAGCATCGGAATCAATAACTAGTGTCACGGGAATGGTTCACAACATAGACACTAAGAAGAGTCAGTTATCTTGTACTTAAGTCGGCATTGTGCCTTTTATATTTAATTCCGATGCAATTTCTGTGTTTCATCGTCAATAAGAAGGCCAGAGGGATACAGTAAACGTTAAGTGAAGCATCTGAATCTTTACCTAGTATAACAGGAATTGTTCAAACATAGACAGTTAGAAGAGTTAGTTTTCTAGTACTTAAGTCGGCATTGTGCCTTGTCTATTTAATTCCGATGCAATTTCTATGTTTCATCGTCAATTAGAAGGTCAGAGGGATACAGTAAACCTGAAGTGAAGCATCGGAAGCTATACCTAGTGTCACAGGAATGGTCAAAACATAGACAGTAAGAAGAGTCAGTTTTCTTGTACTTAAGTCGGCATTGTGTCTTTTGTATTTAATTCCGATGCAATTTCTGTGTTTCATTGTCAATAAGAAGGACACAGGGATACAGTTAACCTGAAGTGAGGCATCAGAATCTATAACTAGTGTCCCAGGAGTGGTTCAAAACATTGACAGTAAGAAGAGTCAGTTTTCTTGTACTTAAGTCGGCATTGTGCCTTTTGTATTTAATTCCCATGCAATTTCTGTGTTTCATCGTCAATAAGAAGGTCAGAGGGATACAGTAAACCTGAAGTGAAGCATCGGTATCTATAACTAGTGTCACAGGAATGGTTCAAAACATAGACAGTAAGAAGAGTCAGTTTTCTTGTACTTAAGTCGGCATTGTGCCTTTTATATTTAATTCCGATGCAATTTCTGTGTTTCATCGTCAATTAGAAGGTCAGAGGGAAACAATAAACCTGAAGTGAAGCATCGGAATCTATAACTAGTGTCACAGGAATGGTTCAAATCATAGACAATAAGAAGAATCAGTTATCTTGTACTTAAGTCGGCATTGTGCCTTTTGTATTTAATTTCGAGGCAATTTCTGTGTTTCATCGTCAATAAGAAGGTCAGAGGAATACAGTAAACCTGAAGTAAAGCATCGGAATCTATAACGAGTGTCACATGAATGGTTCAAAACATAGACAGTAAAAAGAGTCAGTTTTCTTGTACTTAAGTCGGCTTTGTGCCTTTTGTATTTAATTCCGATGCAATTTCGGTGTTTCATCGTCAATAAGGAGGTCAGAGGGATACAGTAAACCTGAAGTGAAGCATTAGAATCTATAACTAGTGTCACAGGAATGGTTCAAAACATAGGCAGTAAGAAGAGTCAGTTTTCTTGTACTTGAGTCGGCATTGTGCCTTTTGTATTTAATTCCGATGCAATTTCAGTGTTTCATCGTCAATAAGAACATCAGAGGGATACAGTAAACCTGAAGTGAAGCATTGGAATCTATAACTAGTGTCACAGGAATGGTTCAAAACATAGAAAGTAAGAAGAGTCAGTTTTCTTGTACTTAAGTCGGCATTGTGCCTTTTGAATTTAATTCCGATGCAATTTCTGTGTTTCATCGTCAATAAGAGGGTCAGAGGGATACAGTAAACCTGAAGTGAAGCATTGGAATCTATAACTAGTGTCACAGGAATGGTTCAAAACATACAAAGTAAGAAGAGTCAGTTTTCTTGTACTTAAGTCGGCATTGTGCCTTTTGAATTTAATTCCGATTCAATTTCTGTGTTTCTCGTCAATAAGAAGGTCAGAGGGATACAGTAGACCTAAGTGAAGCATCGGAATCTATAACTAGTGTCACATGAATGGTTCAAAACATAGCAGTGAGAAGAGTCAGTTTTCTTTTACTTAAGTCAGCATTGTGCCTTTTGTTATTATTTCCGATACAATATCTGTGTTTCATCGTCAATAAGAAGGTCAGTGGGATACAGTAAACCTGAAGTCAAGCATCGGAATCTATAACTAGTGTCACAGGAATGGTTCAAAAAATAGACGGTAAGAAGATTCAGTTTTCTTGTACTTAAGTCGGCATTGTTCCTATTGTATTTAATTCCGAAGCAATATCTGTGTTACATCGTCAATAAGAAGGTCAGAGGGATACAGTAAACCTGAAGTGAAGCATCGGAATCTATACCTAGTGTCACAGGAATGGTTCAAATCATAGACAATGAGAAGAATCAGTTATCTTGTACTTAAGTCGGCATTGTGCCTTTTGTATTTAACTCCGAAGCAATTTCTTTGTTCCATCGTCAATAAGAAGGTCAGAGGGATACAGTAAACCTGAAGTAAAGCATCGGAATCTATAACGAGTGTCACATGAATGGTTCAAAACATAGACATTGAGAAGAATCAGTTTTCTTGTACTTAAGTCGGCATTGTGCCTTTTGTATTCAATTCCGATGCAATATCTGTGTTTCATCGTCAATAAGAAGGTCAGAGGAATACAGTAAACCTTAAGTGAAGCATCGGAATCTATACCTAGTATAACAGGAATTGTTCAAACATAGACAGTTAGATGAGTTAGTTGTCTTGTACTTAAGTCGGCATTGTGCCTTTTCTATTTAAATCCGATGCAATTTCTATGTTTCATCGTCGATAAGAAGGTCAGAGGGATACAGTAAACCTGAAGTGAAGCATCGGAATCAATAACTAGTGTCACAGGAATGGTCCACAACATAGACAGTAAAAAGAGTCACTTATCTTGTACTTAAGTCGGCATTGTGCCTTTTATATTTAATTCCGATGCAATTCCTGTGTTTCATCGTCAATAAGAAGGTCAGAGGGATACAGTAAACCTGACGTGAAGCATCGGAATCTATAATTAGTGTAATATGTATGGTTCAAACTACAGACAGTAAGAAGAGTCAGTTATCTTGTACTTAAGTCGGCATTGTGAATTTTGTACTTAATTCCGAAGCAATTTCTGTGTTTCATCGTCAATAAGAAGGACAGAGGGATACAGTAAACCTGGAGTAAAGCATCGGAATCTATAACGAGTGTCACATGAATGGTTCAAAATATAGACAGTAAGAAGAGTCAGTTTTCTTGTACTTCAGTCGGCATTGTGCCTTTTGTATTTAATTCCGAAGCAATTTCTGTGTTTCCTCGTCAATAAGAAGGTCAGAGGAATACAGTAAACCTGAAGTAAAGCATCGGAATCTATAACGAGTGTCACATGAATGGTTCAAGACATAGACAGTAAGAAGAGTCAGTTTTCATGAACTCAACTCGGCATTGTGCCTTTTGTATTTAATTCCGATGCAATTTCTGTGTTTCATCGTCAATAAGGAGGTCAGAGGGATACAGTGAACCTGAAGTGAGGCATCAGAATCTATAACTAGTGTCACAGGAGTGGTTCAAAATATTGACAGTAAGAAGAGTCAGTTTTCTTGTACTTAAGTCTCCATTGTGCTTTTGTATTTAATTCCGATGCAATTTCTGTGTTTCATCGTCTATAAGAGGGTCAGAGGGATACAGTAAACCTGAAGTGAAGCATCGGCATCTATAACTAGTGTCACAGGAATGGTTCAAAACATAGACAGTGAGAAGAGTCAGATTTCTTGTACTTAAGTCGGCATTGTGCCTTTTATATTTAATACCGATGCAATTTCTGTGTTTCATCGACAATAAGAAGGTCAGAGGGAAACAGTAAACCTGAAGTGAAGCAACGGAATCTATAACTAGTGTCACAGGAATGGTTCAAATCATAGACAATAAGAAGAATCTGTTATCTTGTACTTAAGTCGGCATTGTGTCTTTTGTATTTAATTCCGAAGCAATTTCAGTGTTTCCTCGTCTATAAGAAGGTCAGAGGAATACAGTAAACCTGAAGTAAACCATCGGAATCTATAGCGAGTGTCACATGAATGGTTCAAAACATAGACAGTAAGAAGAGTCAGTTTTCTTGTACTTAAGTCGGCATTGTGCCTTTTGTATTTAATTCCGATGCAATTTCTGTGTTTCATCGTCAATAAGGAGGTCAGAGGGATACAGTAAACATGAAGTGAAGCATTAGAAACTATAACCAGTGTCACAGGAATGGTTAGAAGCATAGGCAGTAAGAAGAGTCACTTTTCTTGTACTTGAGTCGGCATTGTGCCTTTTGTATGTAATTCCGATGCAATTTCTGTGCTTCATCGTCAATAAGAACATCAGAGGGATACAGTAAACCTGAGGTGAAGCATTGGAATCTATAACTAGTGTCACAGGAATGGTTCAAAACATAGACAGTGAGAAGAGTCAGTTTTCTTGTACTTAAGTCGGCATTGTGCCTATTGAATTTAATTCCGATGCAATTTCTGTGTTTCATCGTCAATAAGAAGGTCAGTGGGATACAGTAGACCTGAAGTGAAGCATCGGAATCTATAACAAGTGTCATATGAATGGTTCAAAACATAGACAGTGAGAAGAGTCAGTTTTCTTGTACTTATGTCGGCATTGTGCCTTTTGTACTTAATTCCGAAGCAGTTTCTGTGTTTCATCGTCAATAAGAAGGTCAGAGGGATACAGTAAACCTGAAGTAAAGCATCGGAATCTATAACGAGTGTCATATGAATGGTTCAAAATATAGACAGTAAGAAGGGTCAGTTTTCTTGTACTTAAGTCGGCATTGTACCTTTTGTATTAATTCCGATGCAATATCTGTGTTTCATCGTCAATAAGAAGGTCAGAGGGATACAGTAAACCAGAAGTGAAGCATCGGAACCTATAACTAGTGTCACAGGAATGGTTCAAAACATAGACAGTAAGAAGAGTCAGTTTTCTTGTACTTAAGTCGGCATTGTGCCTTTTGTATTTAATTCCGATGCAATTTCTGTGTTTCATCGTCAATACGAAGGACAGAGGGATACAGTAAACCTGAAGTGATGCATCGGAATCTATAACAAGTGTCACAGGAATGGTTCAATACATAGACAGTAAGGAGAGTCAGTTTTCTTGTACTTAAGTCGGCAATTGGGCTTTTGTATTTATTTCCGATGCAATATCTGTGTTTCATCGTCAATAAGAAGGTCAGAGGGATACAGTTAACCTGAAGTGAAGCATCGGAATCTATAACTAGTGTAACAGGAATGGTTCAGACATAGACAGTTAGAAGAGTTAGTTTTCTTGTACTTAAGTCGGCATTGTGCCTTTTCTATTTAATTCCGATGCAATTTCAATGTTTCATCGTCAATTAGAAGGTCAGAGGGATACAGTACACCTGAAGTGAAGCATCGGAATCAATAACTAGTGTCACAGGAATGGTTCAAATCATAGACAGTAAGAAGAGTCAGTTTTCTTGTACTTAAGTCGGCATTGTGCCCTTTATATTAAATTCCGATGCAATTTCTGTGTTGCATCGTCAATAAGAAGGTCAGAGGGATACAGTAAACCTGAAGTGAAGCATCGGAATCTGTAACTAGTGTAACAGGAATGGTTCAAACCACAGACTTTAAGAAGAGTCACTTATCTTGTACTTAAGTCGGCATTGTGCCTTTTGTACTTAATTCCGAAGCAATTTCTGTGTTTCATCGTCAATAAGAAGGTCAGAGGGATACAGTAAACCTGAAGTAAAGCATCGGAATCGATAACGAGTGTCAAAGAACGGTTCAAAACAAAGACGGTAAGAAGAGTCAGTTTTCTTGCACTTAAGTCGGCATTGTGCCTTTTGTTTTTAATTCCGATGCAATTTCTGTGTTTCATCGTCATCAAGAAGGACGAGGGACACAGTAAACCTGACGTGATGCATCGGAATCTATAACTAGTGTCACAGGAATGGTTCAAAACATTGACAGTAAGAAGAGTCAGTTTTCTTGTACTTAAGTCGGCATTGTGCCTTTTGTATTTATTTCCGATGCAATTTCTGTGTTTCATCGTCAATATTAAGGTCAGAGGGAAACAGTAAACCTGAAGTAAAGAATCGGAATCTATAACTAGTGTCACAGGAATGGTTCAAATCATAGACAATAAGAAGAATCAATTATCTTGTACTTAAGTCGGCATTGTGCACTTTGTATTTAATTCCGAAGCAATTTCTGTGTTTCATCGTCAATAAGAAGGTCAGAGGGATACAGTAAACCTGAAGTGAAGCATCGGTATCTATAACTAGTGTCACAGGAATGGTTCAAAACATAGACAGTAAGAAGAGTCAGTTTTCTTGTACTTAAGTCGGCATTGTGCCTTTCATATTTAATTCCGATGGAATTTCTGTGTTTCATCGTCAATAAGAACATCAGAGGGATACAGTAAACCTGAAGTGAAGCATTGGAATCTATAACTAGTGTCACAGGAATGGTTCAAAACATAGACAGTAAGAAGAGTCAGTTATCTTGTACTTAAGTCGGCATTGTGCCTTTTGAATTTAATTCCGATTCAATTTCTGTGTTTCATCGTCAATAAGAAGGTCAGAGGGATACAGTAGACCTAAGTGAAGCATCGGAATCTATAACTAGTGTCACATGAATGGTTCAAAACATAGACAGTGAGAAGAGTCAGTTTTCTTGTACTTAAGTCAGCATTGTGCCTTTTGTAATTAATTCCGATACAATATCTGTGTTTCATCGTCAATAAGAAGGTCAGTGGGATACAGTAAACCTGAAGTGAAGCATCGGAATCTATAACTAGTGTCACAGGAATGGTTCAAAACATAGACAGTAAGAAGATTCAGTTTTCTTGTACTTAAATCGGCATTGTTCCTATTGTATTTAATTCCGATGCAATTTCTGTATTTCATCGTCAATAAGAAGGTCAGAGGGATACAGTAAACCTGAAGTGAAGCATCGGAATCTATACCTAGTGTCACAGGAATGGTTCAAAACATAGACAGTAAGAAGAGTCAGTTTTCTTGTACTTAAGTCGGCATTGTGTCTTTTGTATTTAATTCCGATGCAATTTCTGTGTTTAATTGTCAATAAGAAGGGCAGACGGATACAGTTAACCTGAAGTGAGGCATCAGAATCTATAACTAGTGTCACAGGAGTGGTTCAAAACATTGACAGTAAGAAGAGTCAGTTTTCTTGTACTTAAGTCGGCATTGTGCCTTTTGTATTTAATTCCGATGCAATATCTGTGTCTCATCGTCAATAAGAAGGTCAGAGGGATACAGTAAACCTGAAGTGAAGCATCGTAATCTATAACTAGTGTAACAGGAATGGATCAAACATAGACAGTTAGAAAAGTTAGTTTTCTTGTACTTAAGTTGGCATTGTGCATTTTATATTAAATTCCGATGCAATTTCTGTGTTTCATCGTCAATAAGAAGGTCAGAGGGATACACTAAACCTGAAGTGAAGCATCGGAAACTATAACTACTGTAACGGGAATGGTTCAAACCACAGACAGTAAGAAGAGTCAGTTATCTTGTACTTAAGTCGGCATTGTGCCTTTTGTACTTAATTCCGAAGCAATTTCTGTGTTTCATCGCTAATAAGAAGGTCAGAGGGATACAGTAAACCTGAAGTAAAGCATCGGATCCTATAACGAGTGTCACATGAATGGTTCAAAACATAGACAGTAAAAAGAGTCAGTTTTCTTGTACTTAAGTCGGCATTGTGCCATTTGTATTTAATTATGATGCAATTTCTGAGTTTCATCGTCGATAAGGAGGCCAGAGGGATATAGTAAACCTGAAGTGAAGCATCGGAATCTATAACTAGTGTCACAATAATGGTTCAAAACATAGACAGTAAGAAGAGTCGGTTTTTTTGTACTTAAGTAGGAATTGTGCCTTTTGTATTTAATTCCGATGCAATACCTGTGCTTCATCAACAATGTGAAGGTCAGAGGGATACAGTAAACCTGAAGTGAAGCATCGGAATCAATAAGTAGAGTCTCAGGAATGGTTCAAAACATAGACAGTAAGAAGAGTCAGTTTTCTTGTACTTAAGTCGGCATTGTGGTTTTTATATTTACTTCCGATGCAATTTCTGTGTTTCATCGTCACTAAGAAGATCAGTGGGATACAGTAAACCTTAAGTGAAGCATTGGAATCTATAACTAGTGTCACAGGAAGGGTTCAAAACATAGACAGTAAGAAGAGTCAGTTTTCTTGTACTTAAGTCGGCATTGCGCCTTTTGTATATAATTCCGATGCAATATCTGTGTTTCATCGTCAATAAGAAGGTCAGAGGGATACAGTAAACCAGAATAGAAGCATCGGAATCTATAACTAGTGTAACAGGAATGGTTCAAACATAGACAGTTAGAAGAGTTAGTTTTCTTGTACTTAAGTCGGCATTGTGCCTTTTCTATTTAATTCCGATGCAATTTCTATGTTTCATCGTCAATTAGAAGCTCAGAGGGATACAGTAAACCAGAAGTGAAGCATCGGAATCTATAACTAGTGTCACAGGAATGGTTCAAAACATAGATCGTAAGAAGAATTAGTTTTCTTGTACTTAAGTCGGCATTGTGCGTTTTGTATTTAATTCCGATGCAATATCTGCGTTTCATCGTCAATATGAAGGTCAGAGGGATACAGCAAACCTGAAGTGAAGCATCGGAATCTATAACTAGTGTCACAGGAATGGTTCAAATCATAGACAGTAAGAAGAGTCAGTTATCTTGTACTTAAGTCGGCATTGGGCCTTTTGTATTTAATTCCGAAGCAATTTCTGTATTTCATCGTCAATAAGAAGGTCAGAGGGATACAGTAAACCTGAAGTGAAGCATCGTAATCTATAACTAGTGTAACAGGAATGGATCAACATAGACAGTTAGAAAAGTTAGTTTTCTTGTACTTAAGTTGGCATTGTGCCTTTTATATTAAATTCCGATGCAAGTTCTGTGTTTCATCGTCAATAAGAAGGTCAGAGGGATACAGTAAACCTGAAGTGAAGCATCGGAAACTATAACTAGTGTAACGGGAATGGTTCAAACCACAGACAGTAAGAAGAGTCAGTTATCTTGTACTTAAGTCGGCATTGTGCCTTTTGTACTTATTTCCGAAGCAATTTCTGTGTTTCATCGCTAATAAGAAGGTCAGAGGGATACAGTAAACCTGAAGTAAAGCATCGGATTCTATAACGGGTGTCACATGAATGGTTCAAAACATAGACAGTAAAAAGAGTCAGTTTTCATGTACTTAAGTCGGCATTGTGCCATTTGTATTTAATTATGATGCAATTTCTGAGTTTCATCGTCAATAAGGAGGCCAGAGGGATATAGTAAACCTGAAGTGAAGCATCGGAATCTATAACTAGTGTCACAATAATGGTTCAAAACATAGACAGTAAGAAGATTCAGTTTTCTTGTACTTAAGTCGGCATTGCGCCTTTTGTATTTAATTCCGATGCAATATCTGTGTTTCATCGTCAATAAGAAGGTCAGAGGGATACAGTAAACCAGAATAGAAGCATCGGAATCTATAACTAGTGTAACAGGAATGGTTCAAACATGGACAGTTAGAAGAGTTAGTTTTCTTGTACTTAAGTCGGCATTGTGCCTTTTCTATTTAATTCCGATGCAATTTCTATGTTTCATCGTCAATTAGAAGCTCAGAGGGATACAGTAAACCAGAAGTGAAGCATCGGAATCTATAACTAGTGTCACAGGAATGGTTCAAAACATAGATCGTAAGAAGAATCAGTTTTCTTGTACTTAAGTCGGCATTGTGCGCTTTGTATTTAATTCCGATGCAATATCTGCGTTTCATCGTCAATATGAAGGTCAGAGGGATACAGCAAACCTGAAGTGAAGCATCGGAATCTATAACTAGTGTCACAGGAATGGTTCAAAACATAGGCAGTAAGAAGAGTCAGTTTTCTTGTACTTAAGTCAGCATTGTGCCATTTATATTTAATTCCGATGCAATTTCTGTGTTTCATCGTCAATAAGAAGGTCAGAGGGAAACAGTAAACCTGAAGTGAAGCATCGGAATCTATAACTAGTGTCACAGGAATGGTTCAAATCATAGACAGTAAGAAGATATAAAGGCACATTTGCATGCCGAGCGTGAGTTTCCTCGGAAACGCGAGATATTAATTAAATAAATAATCAGTGACAAATAAATAAAGCCTATGGCACACAACTGCAGCGCTGTGTCGCTGATAAAACAAAAGTACATTTTCGTTAGTCGTATGTTTGATTAAAAAAAAAAAGAAGAGCTCTCGTTGAAGTGGTGCGAGAAGCACGTATTTTAGTTTATTGTCTGGCACACCGCCATATTTCATATTATAGAAAATTACTGCGAGTTGCAACCATACTAGGCACTCGATTCTGAAAAGAATTTATATTTATAAAAGTAAGTAGGATTGTGAACAGTAGGCTTATTCATTGAATATATATGATTTAACTAACTGTGTAATTTTTTGTTTAGTAGACAATCACCTCTGTACGACGTTTTGGCATGGCTGGCAAATTATTGTAATATTGAGATTTAGTTTATGAGTCCGCACCTACCGCAGCAGTCTTTGGAATCGATTTAATTACGAAGTCCGATTATTTCAGTTTTATTTCACGGTCAACTACGAGTAACATTGCCTTTACGAAAAAGCCATTGTCAAGCGTCTGATACCGAATAATCAAAACCTGACGACTCATAGGAGAGCCAATCAGACAGATAAAAATAATTAATATTTTATTTTATTTTAATTTTATTTTATTTATTTTATATTGGCGACTGCGTGTCGGACTTGTTATTTTGTCATTTGTTACATTGTTCTCTTTGTTTCATGTGAAAAATCAACCTTCTGGTCCTGGACTTGACTATATGAGAAATAAAAAAAAATCAGAAGATATTTGCCAATTATAAAATTTTGCGGGAAGACGCAAAGAAGCTTCCAGCAAAATAAGGTAAGACGCAGCATCTTTGCATTAGCAGGCTTGACCAGACGTATAATTCAGTGTATTAGCTTTTCAGTAAAATTCTGTAGTGTTTCTTTTCCGCATAACAGTTTCAGTGATAAATTCCATTCTCAGTATTTTTCCTTAAACAATAACGTATGCAACAATACCAATACACGAGTGTACAATATGGCCGACTTCTGTACGATATCATGTAACATGGCCAGCAGCCATTACCAATAATCTCAAATTCAGTTTATATTTTTAAATTAACAGACAGCCAGTGTTGCTACGACCGATTCATGCTCAACTGCATTTTATTTTAAAACCAGTGTCAAACATTAATTTCTTGAAATATATAGCACGTGTGGCATGGTAATAACTAGAAAACAATACGCAAAAATGGAACAGCAAAGACGTACTATTCAGACGCAATCCGACTCGGACGAGAGACAAATGTTAGAAAATGACTTTACGACAGCAACCGGTAGTGACGATACATCAAATATTGACGCAAGTGTCAACGGAAATTTTGACAATAGGCCGTCCACCACAAAAATTTCAAAGTCTCAGTCAGAGCCCATGTTAATACATGACGTCACGTCTAATGACGCGGCGGGGGCAGAGACCTTGCAAACAGTAAACATTGCCAACATGTTACAAATGCTAATGAAACAAAACGCAGAAAATATGGCAACCTTAAGGATGCAGAACGCGGAAAACATGGCAACCTTAAAGACACAAAATGAACAGTTAAAGACACAAAATGACGAAATTAAATCTGATCTCATAGCAATCAAGGCATGTAATGACACTTTGTGTAAACGTGTGGAACTTATAGACGCCACACTGACCGAACAGATGACTGAACTCAGTACGAAATTTTCCAAGCTTAATACGAGACAAGAAAAGACTACAAATGACGTAGCACTTTTACAGAAACAATTAAAAAACCTTAATGTCACGTGTGAAGCTCTTACTGAACAAATTCAAACATATCCTTCAGTACACGACAACCTTGAAAAACGAATTACTGACGTGCAGAATAAATTTGACGATGTTGAACAACACCTGACTGACATCTTACAATCTGATGCCACAGCTCATTTTCAAAATATTAATAAAGAATTTCATGATTGGGTAGAGAACAAAGACAAACATTTTGATAGATGCATACGTGAAAATTTACCAACAATTGTGCACGACTCCGTAGCGGAATACATCACTAATAACAAACAGCTGATTAGTGACGCAGTACAATCCGTCACTGCACCCATGAGACAATTCACCGATCAACCACAGTCTGAATGTAACGAAAATATCAGTCAAAATGTACAGTTCAGAAACCAATATACATTCGAGTATGACGCACACATACCGCACACCACAAACACACAAGAACAAAACACACCACGACTACAACACATACCACGACGTGCAACCACAAACACAAGCTATTATCATGGTAAACCACAGCAACATTATCGTAATTACTCGCCAGCTGAGCATTGCAGTAATTACAGTGGAACAAATCCATATCATAATGCAAAGGAAGAAGAAAGCTTAATAAAACACAGGCAATTTCAGGCTTTTATCCCAGAGAAACGAACCATTCATCCGGTGATTTTTCTTAAATCTTTTAGTAACGCATTTCCACGCACTTGGAGTGACCGGAAAAAGATTTCATATATTGTCGGTTACATCCAAGGCGATGCAGCTGTCTGGGCATACAGTCAAGCTGACGTATGTACCACGTACAGTGAGTTTGAGCGTGCTTTTCTGAACAAATTCTGGTCGCAATCCGTCCAGGAGCGACTCAGAAGACAAATTTTAGAACCTGAAGCTTTTAACAGTAAAAATGGTAACTTACGCAGATATTTTGAAAAATACTTGAACATGGGACATTTTTTAGACGAACCAGTCGCAACACGTGATATACTCCGAGCGTTGAAGGCCAAATTGCCTTTCAACATTAAGGAAAAACTTCTACATATCCCGGATGACGATTCAGATTATTTTTTAACAGCTTTAGATTCGGTTGACATGTTACTTGAAGATCAGCGCTTCGCGCGGCAAAACAGCAGCCACAATGTTTACACTAGTGGTATGCAAAACATGCAGGCTTGCCAACACAATTCTGGCGCGCCCACAGTTGGATACGCGGTACAACAAAAACAGCAAACTCACATGCCGTCTCAGTACGGAAATCAAAATCAACATGCGTATTCCAATACGAACAATAGTTACAACAGTAATAACATTTCATGCGGCAATCCATACAAAAGGCACCGCGGTAATAACTGCAACGGTAACAACGGATACAAAGGTAATAACAAAAACACAAACAGAAATAGAAATAATAATAACTACGAGCCAAGACAGCATCAAGGTTGGACTCGTAACGATCAGTACTTTCATTCATGTGAAAGAAACTGTTAATGACATTCATGATGCATCGTACCTTTGTTAACGCGATGAACGATTTCTTCGATGAGTAACCACGAACATTTAGGTGAGCTATATTTAAAAAAAAAAACTGAATATGTGAAGTGCATAATTCGTGCATCGTCTAGCGACATTACTACAGTACCCAACTTCAAGATGTTAACTGGATTAAATGGACACAAAGTGCCTGTCCAGAAAACAACACGACGGGTGGAAGAATTTTGGTTGGAACTTCAGGGAATGAAATGTTCTCGAAATGTGACGGACACGCTTACCTGGACTGTCCAA
>NW_025727587.1:0-98156 GCF_021461385.2 Schistocerca piceifrons | reverse complement strand
TGCCGACTTAAGTACAAGAAGACTGACTCTTCCTACTGTCTATGTTGTGAACTATTCCCGTGACACTAGGTACAGTGTCCGATGCTTCACTTCAGGTTTATTGTATCCCTTGGACCTTCCTATTGACGATGAAAAACAGAAACAGCATCGGAATTAAATACAAAAGGCACAATGCCGACTGAAGTACAAGAAGACTGACTCTTCTTACTGGCTATGTTTTGCACCATTCCTGTGACACTAGTTATAGATTCCGATGCTTCACTTCAGGATTACTGTATCCCTTAGACCTTCTTATTGACGATGAAACACAGAAATTGCATCGGAATTAAATACAAAAGGTACAATGATGACTGAAGTACAAGCAGACTGACTCTTCTTACTGTCTATGATTTGAACCAATCCTGTGACACTAGTTATAGATTCCGATGCTTCACTTCAGGTTTACTGTATCCCTTCGGTCCTTCTTATTGACGATGAAAGACAGAAATTGCATCGGAATTAAATACAGAAGGCACAATGCCGACTTAGGTACAATATGACTCACTCTTCTTACTGTCTATGTTTTGAACCATTCCTGTGACACTAGTTATAGATGCCGATGCTTCACTCCAGGTTTACTTTATCCTTTGGACCTTCTTATTGACGATGAATCACAGAAATTGCATCGGAATTAAATACAAAAGACACAATGCCGACTTAAGTACAAGAAGAGTGACTCTTCTTACTGATTATAGGTCGAACCATTCCTGGGACACTAGTTACAGAATCCGATGCTTTACTTCAGGTTAACTGTATACCTTGGACCATCTTATTGACGATGAAACACAGAAATTGCATCGGGATTAAATACAAATGGCACATTGCCGACTTAAGTACAAGAACACTGTCTCTTCCTACTCTCTATGATTTGAACCATTCCTTTGACACTAGTTATAGATTCCGATGCTTCACTTCAGGTTTACTGTATCCCTTGGACATTTTTATTGACGATGAAACACAGAAATTGCATCGGAATTAAATAAAAAATGCACAGTGCCTGACTATATTTTGAACCATTCCTGTGACTCTAGTTATAGATTCCGATGCTTCACTTCAGGTTTACTGTACCCTTCAGACTCTCTTATTGACGATGAAACTCAGAAATTGCATCGGAATTAAATACAAATGGCACAATACCGACTTAAGTACAAGAAGACTGACTCTTCTTACTGTCTATGATTTGAACCATTCCATTGACACTAGTTATAGATTCCGATGCATCACTCCAGGTTTACTGTATCCCTTGGACCTTCTTATTGGCGATGAAACACAGAAATTGCAACGGAATTTAATTGAAAAGGCACAATGCCGACTTAAGTACAAGAAGACTGACTCAGCTTACTGACTATGTTTTGTACCATTCCTGTGACACTAGTTATAGATTCCGAGGCATCCCTTCAGGTTTACTATATCCCTTGGACCATCGTATCGACGATGAAACACAGAAATTGAATCGGAATTAAATACAAAAGACACAATGCCGACTTAAGTACATGAAGACCGACTCTTCTTACTGTCTATGCTTTGAACCATTCTCTGTGACACTAGTTATAGATTCCGATGCTACACTCCTAGTTTACTGTATCCCTTGGACCTTCTTATTGACGATGAAACACAGAAATTGCATCGGAAGTAAATACAAAAGGCACAATGCCGAGTTAAGTAGAAATAGACTGACTCTTCCTACTATGTATGTTTTGAACCATTCCTGTGACACTAGTTATAGATTCCGATGCTTCACTTCAGGTTTACTGTATCCCTCTGACCTTATTGACGATGAAACACAGAAATTGCATCGGAATTAAATGCAAAAGGCACAATACCGACTTAAGTGCAAGAAGACTGACTCTTCTTACTGTCTATGTTTTGAACCAATCTTGTGACACTAGTTATATATTCCGATGCTTCACTTTAGGTTACTGTATCCCTTGGACCTTCTTATTGACGATGAAACACAAAAATTTCATCGGAACTAAAAACAAAAGGCACAATGCCGACTTAAGTACAAGAAGACTGACTCTTCCTACTGTCTATGTTGTGAACTATTCCTGTGACACTAGTTATAGAGTCCGATGCTTCACTTCTGGTTTATTGTATCCCTTGGACCGTATTATTGACGATGAAACACAGAAACTGCATCGGAGTTAAATACAAAAGTCACAATGCTGACTTAAGTACAAGAAGACGGACTCTTTTTACTGTCTATGTTTTGAACCATTCCTGTGACACTAGTTATAGATTCCGATGCTTCAGTTCAGGTTTACTGTATCCCTCTGACCTTCTTATTGACGATGAAACTCAGATATTGCATCGGAATTAAATACAAAAGGCACAATGAAGACATGAGTACAAGAAGACTGACCCTTCTTACTGTCTATGTTTCGAACCATTCTATTGACACTAGTTATAGATTCCGATGCTTCACTCTAGGTTTACTGTATCCCTTGGACCTTCGTATTGACGATGAAACGCAGAAATTGCATCGGAATTAAATAGAAAGGGCACAATGCCGTCTTAAGTACAACAAGACTGACTCCTCTTACTGACTATGTTATGAACCATTCCTGTGACACTAGTTATAGATTCCGATGCTTCACTTCAGGTTTACTGTATCCCTTGGACCTTGTCATTGACGATGAAACACAGATATTGCATCGGAATTAAATGCAAAAGGCAAAATGCCGACTTAAGTACACGAAGACTGACTCTTGTTACTGTCAAGGTTTGGACCATTCCTGTGAGACTAGTTATAGATGCCGGTGCTTCACTCCAGGTTTACTTTATCCCTTGGACCTTCTTAGTGACGATGAATTACAGAAATTGCATCGGAATTAAATACAAAAGACACAATGCCGACTTAAGTACAAGAAGAGTGACTCTTCTTACTGATTATAGTTCGAACCATTCCTGGGACACTAGTTACAGAATCCGATGCTTTACTTCAGGATTACTGTATACCTTGGACCTTCTTATTGACGATGAAACACAGAAATAGCATCGGTAGTAAATACAAATGGCACATTGCCGACTTAAACACAAGAACACTGTCTCTTCCTACTCTCTATGATTTGAACCATTCCTTTGACACTAGTTATAGATTCCGATGCTTCACTTCAGGTTTACTGTTTCCCTTGTACCTTCTTATTGACGATGAAACACAGTAATTGCATCGGAATTAAATACAAAAGGGTCAATGCCAACATAAGAACATGAAGACCGACTGTTCTTATTGACAATGATTTGAACCATTCCTGTGACACTAGTTATAGATTCCGATGCTTCACTTCAGGTTTACTGTATCCCTTGGACATTTTTATTGACGATGAAACACAGAAATTGCATCGGAATTAAATAAAAATGCACAGTGCCTGACTATATTTTGAACCATTCCTGTGACACTAGTTATAGATTCCGATGCTTCACTTCAGGTTTCCTGTATCCTTCTGCCTCACTTATTGACGATGAAACTCAGAAATTGCATCGGAATTAAATACAAATGGCACAGTGCCGACTTAAGTACAAGAAGACTGACTCTTCTTACTATCTATGTTTTGAACCATTCCATTGACACTAGTTATAGATTCCGATGCATCACTCCAGGTTTACTGTATCCCTTGGACCTTCTTATTGGCGATGAAACACAGAAATTGCAACGGAATTTAATTGAAAAGGCACAATGCCGACTTAAGTACAAGAAGACTGACTCTGCTTACTGACTACGCTTTGACCAATTCCTGTGACACTAGTTATAGATTCCGAGGCATCCCTTCAGGTTTACTGTATCCCTTGGACCTTCGTATTGACGATGAAACACAGAAATTGAATCGGAATTAAATACAAAAGGCACAATGCCGACTTAAGTACATGAAGACCGGCTCTTCTTACTGTCTGTGCTTTGAACCATTCTCTGTGACACTAGTTATAGATTCCGATGCTACACTCCAGGTTTACTGTATCCCTTTGACCTTCTTATTGACGATGAAACACAGAAATTGCATCGGAAGTAAATACAAAAAGCACAATGCTGACTTAAGTACAAGAAGACTGACTCTTCCTACTATCTATGTTTTGAACCATTCCTGTGACACTAGTTATAGAGTCCGATACTTCACTTCAGGTTTACTGTATCCCTTGGACGTTCTTATTGACGATGAAACACAGAAAGTGCATCGGAATTACATACAAAAGGCACAATGCCGACTTAAGTAGAAAAAGACTGGCTACTCTTACTGACTATGTTTTGAACCACTCCTGTGACACTAGTTAAAGATTCCGATGCTTGACTTCAGTTCTACTGTATCCCTTGGACCTTCTTATGGACGATGAAACACAGAAATTGCACCGGAATTTAATACAAAAGGCACAATGCCGACTTAAGTACAAGAGACTGACTCTTCTTACTGACTATGCTATGAACCATTCCTGTGACACTAGTTATAGATTCCGATCCTTCTCTTCAGGTTTACTGTATCCCTCTGACCTTCTTATTGACGATGAAACACTGAAATTGCATCGGAATGAAATACAAAAGGAACAATGCCGACTTAAGTACAAGAAGACTGACTCTTAGAACTTATTATGTTTTGAACCATTGCTGTGACACTAGTCATAGATTCCGATGCTTCACTTCAGGTTTACTGTATCCCTCTGACCTTCTTATTGACGATGAAACACAGAAATTGCGTCGGAATTAAATAGAAAAGACACAATGCCGACTTAAGTACATGAAGACTGACTCTTCTTACGGTCTTTGTTTTGAACGATTCCTGTGGCACTAGTTACAGATTCCGATGCTTCACTTCAGGTTTACTGTTTCCCTTGGACCTTCTAATTAACGATGAAACACAGAAATTGCATAGGAATTAAATACGAAAGGCACAATGATGACTTAAGTACAAGAAGACTGACTCTTCTTACTGTCTACGATTTGAACCATTCCATTGACACTACTTATAGATTCCGATGCTTCACTCCAGGTTTACTGTGCCCCTCGGGCCTTCTTATTGACGATGAAACACAGAAATTGCATCGGAATTAAATAGAATAGGCACAATGCCGACTTAAGTACAAGAAGACTGACTCCTTATATTGACTATGTTTTGAACCATTCCTGTGACATTACTTATAGATTCCGATGCTACACTTCGTGTTTACTGTATCCCTTGGACGTTCGTATTGACGATGAAACCCATAAATTGCATCGGAATTAAATACAAAAGGCACAATGCCGACTTAAGTACAAGAAGACAGCCTCTTCTTACTGACTATGTTTGAACCATTCCTGTGACACTAGTTATAGATTCCGATGCTACACTCCAGGTTTACTGTATCCCTTGGACCTTCTTATTGACGATGAAACACATATATAGCATCGGAATTAAAAACAAAAGGCACCATGCCGACTTAAGTACAAGACGACAGACTTTTCTTGCGGTCTATGTTTTGAACCAAGCTTGTGAAACTAGTTATAGATTCCGATGCTTCACTTCAGGTTTACTGCATACCTTGGACCTTCTTATTGTGATGAAACGCAGAAAGTGCATCGGAATTAAATACATAAGGCACAATGCCGACTTAAGTACAAGAGACAGACTCTTCTTACTGATTATGCTTCGAACCATTCCTGTGACACTAGTTATAGATTATGATGCTTCTCTTCAGGTTTACTGTCTCCCTCTGACCTTCTTGTTGACGATGAAACACTGAAATTGCATCGGAATTAAATACAAAAGGCACAATGCCGACTTAAGTACAAGAAGACTGACTCTTATTACTGACTATGTTTTGAACCATCCTGTGACACTAGTTATAGATTCCGATGCTTCACTTCAGGTTTACTGTATCCCTCTGACCTTCTTATTGACGATGAACCACAGAAATTGCGTCGGAATTAAATACAAAAGGTACAATGCCGACTTAAGTAAAAGAAGACTGACTCTTTGTACTGACTATGTTTTGAACCATTCCTGTGACACTAGTTATAGATTCCGATGCTTCACTTCAGGTTTACTGTATAGCTTGGACCCCCTCTTATTGACGATGAAACACAGAAATTGCATCGGAATTAAATACAAAAGGCACAATGCCGACTTAAGTACAGTCTACGTTTTGTACCATTCCTGAGACTCTAGTTATAGATTCCGATGCTTCACTTCAGGTTTACTGTATCCCTCTGACCTTCGTATTGACGATGAAACACAGAAATTGCACCGGATTTAAATACAAAAGGCACAATGCAGACTTATGTCCAAGAATACTGACTCTTCTTACTGCCGATGTTTTGAACCATTCCTTTGTCACTAGTTACAGATTCCGATGCTTCACTCCAGGTTTACTGTATCCCTTTGACCTTCTTTTTGACGATGAAACAAAGAAATCGCATCGGAATTAAATCCAAAAGGCACAATGACGACTTAAGGACAAGAAGACTAACTCTCCTTACAGACTATGTTTTGAACCATTCCAGTGACACTAGTTATATATTCCGATGCTTTACTTTAGGTTACTGTATCCCTTGGACCTTCTTATTGACGTTGAAACACAGAAATTGCATCGGAATTAAATACAACATTCACAATGCCGACTTAAGTACAAGAAGTCGGACTCTCATACTGTCTATGTTTTGAACCATTCATGTGACACGAGTTATAGATTCCGATGCTTCACTTCAAGTTTACTGTATCCTTGGACCTTCTTATTGTCGGTGAAACACAGAAATTGCACCGGAATTAAATACAAAAGGCACAATGCCGACTTATGTACAAGAAGACTGATTCTTCTTACTGTCTATGTTTAGAACCATTCCATTGACACTAGTTATAGATTCCGATGCTTCACTTCAGGTTTACTGTATCCCATGGACCTTCGTATTGACGATGAAACACAGAAAGTGCATCGGAATAAAATACAAAAGGCACAATGCAGACTTAAGTACATGAAGACCGACTCTTTGTACTGACTATGTTTTGAACCATTCCTGTGACACTAGTTATAGATTCCGATGCTTCACTTCAGGTTTACTGTATCCTTTGGACCCACTCTAATTGACGATGAAATACAGAAATTGCATCGGAATTAAATACGAAAGGCACATTGCCGACATATGGACAAGAAGACTGACTCTTCTTACTGTCTATGTTTTGAACCATTCCTGTGACACTAGTTATAGATTGCGATGCTTCAAATCAGGTTTACTGTATCTCTTGGACCTTCTTATTGGCGATGAAACTCAGAAATTGCATCGGAATTAAATACAAACGGCACAATGCCGACTTGAGTACAAAAAGACTGACTCTTCTTACTGACTATGTCTTCAAACATTCCTGTGACACTAGTTATAGATTCCGATGCTTCACTTCAGGTTTACTGTATCCCTCTGACCTTCTTATTGACGATGAAACACAGAAATTGAATCGGAATTAAATACAAAAGCCACTTTGCCGACTTAAGTACTAGAGACTGACTCTTCTTACTGTCTCTGTTTTGACCCATTCCTGTGACACTAGTTATAGATTCCGATGCTTCACTCCAGGTTTACTGTATCCCTTGGACCTTCTTATTGACGATGAAACACAGAAATTGCAACGGAATTTAATTGAAAAGGCACAATGCCGACTTAAGTACAAGAAGACTGACTCTGCTTACTGACTATGCTTTGACCAATTCCTGTGACACTAGTTATAGATTCCGAGGCATCCCTTCAGGTTTACTGTATCCCTTGGACCTTCGTATTGACGATGAAACACAGAAATTGAATCGGAATTAAATACAAAAGGCACAATGCCGACTTAAGTACATGAAGACCGACTCTTCTTACTGTCTGTGTTTTGAACCATTCTCTGTGACACTAGTTATAGATTCCGATGCTACACTCCAGGTTTACTGTATCCCTTTGACCTTCTTATTGACGATGAAACACAGAAATTGAATCGGAATTAAATACAAAAGGCACAATGCCGACTTAAGTACAAGAGACAGACTCTTCTTACTGATTATGCTTCGAACCATTCCTGTGACACTAGTTATAGATTATGATGCTTCTCTTCAGGTTTACTGTCTCCCTCTGACCTTCTTGTTGACGATGAAACACTGAAATTGCATCGGAATTAAATACAAAAGGCACAATGCCGACTTAAGTACAAGTAGACTGACTCTTATTACTGACTATTTTTTTTAACCATCCTGTGACACTAGTTATAGATTCCGATGCTTCACTTCAGGTTTACTGTATCCCTCTGACCTTCTTATTGACGATGAACCACAGAAATTGCGTCGGAATTAAATACAAAAGGTACAATGCCGACTTAAGTAAAAGAAGACTGACTCTTCCGACTGTCTATGTTTTGAACCATTCCTGTGACACTAGTTATAGATTCCGATGCTTCACTTCAGGTTTACTGTATCCCATGGACCTTCGTATTGACGGTGAAACACAGAAAGTGCATCGGAATAAAATACAAAAGTCACAATGCAGACTTAAGTACATGAAGACCGACTCTTTGTACTGACTATGTTTTGAACCATTCCTGTGACACTAGTTATAGATTCCGATGCTTCACTTCAGGTTTACTGTATCCCTTGGACCCCCTCTTATTGACGATGAAACACAGAAATTGCATCGGAATTAAATACAAAAGGCACAATGCCGACTTAAGTACAGTCTACGTTTTGTACCATTCCTGAGACTCTAGTTATAGATTCCGATGCTTCACTTCAGGTTTACTGTATCCCTCTGACCTTCGTATTGACGATGAAACACAGAAATTGCACCGGATTTAAATACAAAAGGCACAATGCAGACTTATGTCCAAGAATACTGACTCTTCTTACTGCCGATGTTTTGAACCATTCCTTTGTCACTAGTTACAGATTCCGATGCTTCACTCCAGGTTTACTGTATCCCTTTGACCTTCTTTTTGACGATGAAACAATGAAATTGCATCGGAATTAAATCCAAAAGGCACAATGACAACTTAAGGACAAGAAGACTGACTCTCCTTACAGACTATGTTTTGAACCATTCCAGTGACACTAGTTATATATTCCGATGCTTTACTTTAGGTTACTGTATCCCTTGGACCTTCTTATTGACGTTGAAACACAGAAATTGCATCGGAATTAAATACAACATTCACAATGCCGACTTAAGTACAAGAAGTCTGACTCTCATACTGTCTATGTTTTGAACCATTCATGTGACACGAGTTATAGATTCCGATGCTTCACTTCAAGTTTACTGTATCCTTGGACCTTCTTATTGTCGGTGAAACACAGAAATTGCACCGGAATTAAATACAAAAGGCACAATGCCGACTTAAGTACAAGAAGACTGATTCTTCTTACTGTCTAAGTTTAGAACCATTCCATTGACACTAGTTATAGATTCCGATGCTTCACTTCAGGTTTACTGTATCCCATGGACCTTCGTATTGACGATGAAACACAGAAAGTGCATCGGAATAAAATACAAAAGGCACAATGCAGACTTAAGTACATGAAGTCCGACTCTTTGTACTGACTATGTTTTGAACCATTCCTGTGACACTTGTTATAGATTCCGATGCTTCACTTCAGGTTTACTGTATCCTTTGGACCCCCTCTAATTGACGATGAAATACAGAAATTGCATCGGAATTAAATACGAAAGGCACATTGCCGACATATGGACAAGAAGACTGACTCTTCTTACTGTCTATGTTTTGAACCATTCCTGTGACACTAGTTATAGATTGCGATGCTTCACTGCAGGTTTACTGTATCCCTCTGACGTTCGTATTGACGATGAAACACTGACATTGCACCGGAATTAAATACAAAAGGCACAATGCCGACTTAAGTACAAGAAGACTGATTCTTCTTACTGTCTATGTTTAGAACCATTCCATTGACACTAGTTATAGATTCCGATGCTTCACTTCAGGTTTACTGTATCCCTTGGACCTTCTTATTGACGATGAAACACAGAAATTGCATCGGAATTAAATAGAAAAGGCACAATGCCGACTTAAGTACAAGAACACTGACTCTTCTTACTGTTTATGTTTTGAACCATTCCTGCGACACTAGTTATAGATTCCGTTGCTTGACTTCAGTTTTACTGTATCCCTTGGACCTTCTTATTGACGATGAAACACAGAAATTGCGTCGGAATTAAATACAAAAGGCACAATGCCTACTTAAGTACAACAGACTGACCTCTCTTACTGTCTATGTTTTGAACCATACCTGTGACACTAATTATAGATTCCGATGCTTCACATCAGGTTTACTGTATCTCTTGGACCTTCTTATTGGCGATGAAACTCAGAAATTGCATCGGAATTAAATACAAAAGGCACAATGCCGACTTAAGTACAAAAAGACTGACTCTTCTTACTGACTATGTCTTCAAACATTCCTGTGACACTAGTTATAGATTCCGATGCTTCACTTCAGGTTTACTGTATCCCTCTGACCTTCTTATTGACGATGAAACACAGAAATTGAATCGGAATTAAATACAAAAGCCACTTTGCCGACTTAAGTACTAGAGACTGACTCTTCTTACTGTCTCTGTTTTGACCCATTCCTGTGACACTAGTTATAGATTCCGATGCTTCACTTCAGGTTTACTGTATCCCTTGGACCTTCTTATTGACGATGAAACACAGAAATTGCATCGGAATTAAATACAAGAGTCACAATGCCGAGTTAAGTACAAGAAGACTGACTCTTGTTACTGTCTATGTTTTGAACCAATCCTGTGACACTAGTTATAGATTTCGATGCTTCACTTCAGGTTTACTGTAACCCTTGGACCTTCATATTGACGATGAAACTCAGAACTTGCATCGGAATTAAATACAAAAAGATCAATGCCGACTTAAGTAGAAAAAGACTGACTCTTCTTACTGACTATGTTTGAACCATTCCTGTGACACTAGTTATAGATTCCGATGCTTCACTTCAGGTTTACTGTATCCCTCTGACCTTCTTATTGACGATGAAACACAGAAATTGCATCGGAATTAAATACAAAAGGCACAATGCAGACTTAAGTACAATAAGATTGACTCTTCTTACTGACTCTGTTTTGAACCATTCCTGGGACACTAGGTATAGATTCCGATGCTTCACTTCAGGTTTACTGTATCCCATGGACCTTCGTATTGACGGTGAAACACAGAAAGTGCATCGGAATAAAATACAAAAGTCACAATGCAGACTTAAGTACATGAAGACCGACTCTTTGTACTGACTATGTTTTGAACCATTCCTGTGACACTAGTTATAGATTCCGATGCTTCACTTCAGGTTTACTGTATCCCTTGGACCCCCTCTTATTGACGATGAAACACAGAAATTGCATCGGAATTAAATACAAAAGGCACAATGCCGACTTAAGTACAGTCTACGTTTTGTACCATTCCTGAGACTCTAGTTATAGATTCCGATGCTTCACTTCAGGTTTACTGTATCCCTCTGACCTTCGTATTGACGATGAAACACAGAAATTGCACCGGATTTAAATACAAAAGGCACAATGCAGACTTATGTCCAAGAATACTGACTCTTCTTACTGCCGATGTTTTGAACCATTCCTTTGTCACTAGTTACAGATTCCGATGCTTCACTCCAGGTTTACTGTATCCCTTTGACCTTCTTTTTGACGATGAAACAATGAAATTGCATCGGAATTAAATCCAAAAGGCACAATGACAACTTAAGGACAAGAAGACTGACTCTCCTTACAGACTATGTTTTGAACCATTCCAGTGACACTAGTTATATATTCCGATGCTTTACTTTAGGTTACTGTATCCCTTGGACCTTCTTATTGACGTTGAAACACAGAAATTGCATCGGAATTAAATACAACATTCACAATGCCGACTTAAGTACAAGAAGTCTGACTCTCATACTGTCTATGTTTTGAACCATTCATGTGACACGAGTTATAGATTCCGATGCTTCACTTCAAGTTTACTGTATCCTTGGACCTTCTTATTGTCGGTGAAACACAGAAATTGCACCGGAATTAAATACAAAAGGCACAATGCCGACTTAAGTACAAGAAGACTGATTCTTCTTACTGTCTATGTTTAGAACCATTCCATTGACACTAGTTATAGATTCCGATGCTTCACTTCAGGTTTACTGTATCCCATGGACCTTCGTATTGACGATGAAACACAGAAAGTGCATCGGAATAAAATACAAAAGGCACAATGCAGACTTAAGTACATGAAGTCCGACTCTTTGTACTGACTATGTTTTGAACCATTCCTGTGACACTTGTTATAGATTCCGATGCTTCACTTCAGGTTTACTGTATCCTTTGGACCCCCTCTAATTGACGATGAAATACAGAAATTGCATCGGAATTAAATACGAAAGGCACATTGCCGACATATGGACAAGAAGACTGACTCTTCTTACTGTCTATGTTTTGAACCATTCCTGTGACACTAGTTATAGATTGCGATGCTTCACTGCAGGTTTACTGTATCCCTCTGACGTTCGTATTGACGATGAAACACTGACATTGCACCGGAATTAAATACAAAAGGCACAATGCCGACTTAAGTACAAGAAGACTGATTCTTCTTACTGTCTATGTTTAGAACCATTCCATTGACACTAGTTATAGATTCCGATGCTTCACTTCAGGTTTACTGTATCCCTTGGACCTTCTTATTGACGATGAAACACAGAAATTGCATCGGAATTAAATAGAAAAGGCACAATGCCGACTTAAGTACAAGAACACTGACTCTTCTTACTGTTTATGTTTTGAACCATTCCTGCGACACTAGTTATAGATTCCGTTGCTTGACTTCAGTTTTACTGTATCCCTTGGACCTTCTTATTGACGATGAAACACAGAAATTGCGTCGGAATTAAATACAAAAGGCACAATGCCTACTTAAGTACAACAGACTGACTTCTCTTACTGTCTATGTTTTGAACCATACCTGTGACACTAATTATAGATTCCGATGCTTCACATCAGGTTTACTGTATCTCTTGGACCTTCTTATTGGCGATGAAACTCAGAAATTGCATCGGAATTAAATACAAAAGGCACAATGCCGACTTAAGTACAAAAAGACTGACTCTTCTTACTGACTATGTCTTCAAACATTCCTGTGACACTAGTTATAGATTCCGATGCTTCACTTCAGGTTTACTGTATCCCTCTGACCTTCTTATTGACGATGAAACACAGAAATTGAATCGGAATTAAATACAAAAGCCACTTTGCCGACTTAAGTACTAGAGACTGACTCTTCTTACTGTCTCTGTTTTGACCCATTCCTGTGACACTAGTTATAGATTCCGATGCTTCACTTTAGGTTTACTGTATCCCTTGGACCTTCTTATTGACGATGAAACACAGAAATTGCATCGGAATTAAATACAAGAGTCACAATGCCGAGTTAAGTACAAGAAGACTGACTCTTGTTACTGTCTATGTTTTGAACCAATCCTGTGACACTAGTTATAGATTTCGATGCTTCACTTCAGGTTTACTGTAACCCTTGGACCTTCATATTGACGATGAAACTCAGAACTTGCATCGGAATTAAATACAAAAAGATCAATGCCGACTTAAGTAGAAAAAGACTGACTCTTCTTACTGACTATGTTTGAACCATTCCTGTGACACTAGTTATAGATTCCGATGCTTCACTTCAGGTTTACTGTATCCCTCTGACCTTCTTATTGACGATGAAACACAGAAATTGCATCGGAATTAAATACAAAAGGCACAATGCAGACTTAAGTACAATAAGATTGACTCTTCTTACTGACTCTGTTTTGAACCATTCCTGGGACACTAGGTATAGATTCCGATGCTTCACTTCAGGTTTACTGTATCTCCTCTGACCTTCTTATTGACGATGAAACACAGAAATTGCATCGGAATTAAATAGAAAAGGCACAATGCTGACTTAAGTACAAGAGGACTGACTCTTCCTACTGTCTATGTTTTGATCCATTCCTGTGACACTAGTTATAGATTCCGATGCATGTCGTCAGTTTTACTGTATCCCTTGGACCTTCTTATTGACGATGAAACACAGAAATTGCATCGGAATTAAATACAAATGGCACAATTCCGACTTAAGTACTGTCTATGCTTAGAACCATTCCTGTGACACTAGTTATAGATTCCGATGCTTCACTCCAGGTTTACTGTATCCCTTGGACCTTCTTATTGACGATAAAACACAGAAATTGCATCGGAATTAAATACAAAAGGCATAAGGCCGACTTAAGGACAAGAAGACTGACTCTTCTTACTGACTATATTTTGAACCATTCCTGTGTCACTAGTTATAGATTCTGATGTTTCACTTCAGGTTTACTGTATCTATTGGATCTCCGTATTGACGATGAAACACACAAATGGCATCTTAATTAAATACAAAAGGCACAATTCCGACTAAAGTACATGAAGACTGACTCATCTTACTGACTATGTTTTGAACCATTCCTGTGACACTAGTTGTAGATTCCGAAGCTTCACTTCAGGTTTACTGTATCCCTCTGACCTTCGTATTGACGATGAAACACAGAAATTGCACCGGAAATAAATACAAAATGCACAATGCAGATTTAAGTCCAAGAAGATTGACTCTTCTTACTGTCTATGTTT
Organism: Schistocerca piceifrons; assembly: GCF_021461385.2. Lineage (NCBI taxonomy): Eukaryota > Metazoa > Arthropoda > Insecta > Orthoptera > Acrididae > Schistocerca > Schistocerca piceifrons. The sequence goes on along the minus strand of NW_025727587.1, from coordinate 83,476 downwards.
TGAACCATTCCTTTGACACTAGTTATAGATTCCGATGCTTCACTCCACGTTTACTGTATCCCTTGGACCTTCTTAATCACGATGAAACAAAGAAATTGCATCGGAATTAAATACAAAAGGCCCAATGCCGACTTAAGGACAAGAAGACTGACTCTTCTTACAGACTATGTTTTGAACCATTCATGTGACACTAGTTATATATTCCGATGCTTTACTTTAGGTTACTGTATCCCTTGGACCTTCTTATTGACGTTGAAACACAGAAATTGCATCGGAATTAAATACAAAAGGCACAATGCCGACTTAAGTACAAGACGTCTGACTCTTCTTACTCTCTATGTTTTGAACCATTCATGTGACACGAGTTATAGATTCCGATGCTACACTTCAAGTTTAGTGTATCCTTGGACCTTCCAATTGACGATGAAATATAGATATTGCATCGGAATTGAATACGAAATTCACAAAGCCGACTTAAGGACAAGAAGACTGACTGTTCTTACTGACTATGCTTTGAACCATTCCTGTGACACTAGTTATAGATTCCGATGCTACACTTCAGGTTTACTGTATCCCTTGGACCATCTTATTGACGATGAAACTCAGAAATTGCATCGCAATTCAATACAATAGGCACAATGCCGACTTAAGCACAAAAAGACTGGCTCTTCTTACTGACTATGTTTTCAACCATTCCTGTGACACTAGTAATAGATTCCGATGCTTCACTTCAGGTTTACTGTATCAATCTGACCTTCTTATTGACGATGAAACACAGAAATTGAATCGGAATTAAATACAAAAGGCACTAAGCCGACTTAAGTACGAGAGACTGACTCTTCTTACTGACTATGTTTTGAACCATTCCTGTGACACTAGTTATAGATTCCGATGCTTCACTTCAGGTTTACTGTATCCCTTGGACCTTCTTATTGACGATGAAACACAGAAATTGCATCGGAATTAAATACAAGAGTCACAATGCCGAGTTAAGTACAAGAAGACTGACTCTTCTTACTGTCTATGTTTAGAACCATTCCATTGACACTAGTAATAGATTCCGATGCTTCACTTCAGGTTTACTGTATCCCTTGGACCTACTTATTGACGATGAAACTCAGAATTTGCATCGGAATTAAATACAAAAACATCAGTGCCGACTTAAGCAGAAAAAGACTGACTCTTCTTACTGACTATGTTTGAACCATTCCTGTGACACTAGTTATAGATTCCGATGCTTCACTTCAGGTTTACTGTATCCCTCTGACCTTCTTATTGACGATGAAACACAGAAATTGCATCGGTATTAAATACAAAAGGCACTATGCCGACTTAAGTACGAGAGACTGACTCTTCTTACTGTCTCTGTTTTGAACCATTTTTGTGACACTAGTTATAGATTCCGATGCTTCACTTCAGATTTACTGTATCCCTCTGACCTTCGTATTGACGATGAAACACAGAAATTGCATCGGAATTAAATAGAAAAAGCACAATGCCGACTTAAGCAGAAAAAGACTGACTCTTCTTACTGACTATGTTTGAACCATTCCTGTGACACTAGTTATAGATTCCGATGCTTCAATTCAGGTTTACTGTATCCCTCTGACCTTCTTATTGACGATGAAACACAGATATTGCATCGGAATTAAATACAAGAGGCACAATGCAGACTTAAGTACAGGAAGACTGACTCTTCTTACTGACTATGTTTGAACCATTCCTGTGTCACTAGTTATAGATTCCGATGCTTCACTTCAGGTTTACTGTATCCCTCTGACCTTCTTATTGACGATGAAACACAGAAATTGCATCGGTATTAAATACAAAAGGCACTATGCCGACTTAAGTACGAGAGACTGACTCTTCTTACTGTGTCTGTTTTGAACCATTTTTGTGACACTAGTTATAGATTCCGATGCTTCACTTCAGATTTACTGTATCCCTCTGACCTTCGTATTGACGATGAAACACAGAAATTGCACCGGAATTAAATACAAAAGGCACAATGCCGACTTAAGTACAAGAAGACTGACTCTTCTTACTGTCTATGTTTTGAACCATTCCACTGACACTAGTTATAGATTCCGATGCTTCACTCCAGGTTTACTGTATCCCTTGGACCTTCTTATTGACGATGAAACTCTGAAATTGCATCGGCATTAAATAGAAAAGGCACAATGCCAACTTAAGTACAAGAAGACTGACTCTTCTTACTATGTTTCAACCATTCCTGTGACACTAGTTATTGATTCCGATGCTTCACTTCAGGTTTACTGTATCAATTGGATCTTCTTATTGACGATGAAACACAGAAATGGCATCGGAAATTAATGCAAAACGCACAATGCCGACTTAAGTACATGAAGACTGACTCTTCTTACTGACTATGTTTTGAACCATTCCTGTGACACTAGTTATAGATTCCGAAGCTCACTTCAGGTTTACTGTATCCCTTGGACCTTCTTATTGACGATGAAACACAGAAATTGCATCGGAATTAAATACAAAAGGCACAATACCGACTTAAGTACAAGAAGACTGACTCTTCTTACAGTCTATGCTTTGAACCATTCCTGTGACACTAGTTATTGATTCCGATGCTTCACTTCAGGTTTCCTGTATCCCTTAGACGTTCTTATTCACGATGAAACACAAAATTTGCATCGGAATTAAATACAAAAGGCACAATGCCGACTTAAGGACAAGAAAAATGACGCTTCTTACTGACTATGTTTTGAACCATTCCTGTGACACTAGTTACAGATTCTGAAGCTTCACTTCAGGTTTACTGCATCCCTCTGACCTTCTTATTGACGATGAAACACAGAAATTGCAACGGAATTAAATACAAAAGGCACAATGCCGACATAAGTACAAGAAGACTGTATCTTCTTACTGTCTATGTTTTGCACCATTCCTGTGACACTAGTTATAGATTCCGATGCTTCACTCCAGGTTTACTGTATCCCCTGGAACATCTTAATGACGATGAAACAAAGAAATTGCATCCGAATTAAATACAAAAGGCACAATGCCGACTTAAGTACAAGAAGTCTGACTCTTCTTACTGTCTATGATGTGAACCATTCATGTGACACGACTTATAGATTCCGATGCTTCACTTCAAGTTTACTGTATCCTTGGACCTTCTAATTGACGATGAAATACAGATATTGCATCGGAATTAAATACAAAAGGCACAATGCCGACTTAAGGACAAGAAGACTGACTCTTCTTACTGACTATATTTTGAACCATTACTGTGACACTAGTTATAGATTCCGATGCTGCACTTCAGGTTTACTGTATCCCTCTGACCCTCGTATTGACGATGAAACACAGAAATTGCACCGGAATTAAATACAAAAGGCACAATGCCGACTTAAGTACAAGAAGACTGACTCTTCTTACTGTCTATGGTTAGAACCATTCCATTGACACTAGTTATAGATTCCGATGCTTCACTCCAGGTTTACTGTATCCCTTGGACCTTCTTAATGACGATGAAACACAGAAATAGGATCGGAATTAAATACAAAAGGCACATTGCCGACTTAAGAACGAGAAGACTGACTCTTCTTACTGTCTATGTTTTGAACCATCCCTGTGACACTAGTTATAGATTCCGATGCTTCACTCCAGGTTTACTGTATCCCTTGGTCCTTCTTATTGACGATGAAACACAGAAATTGCATCGGAATTCAATACAAAAGGCACAATGCCGACTTAAGTACAAGAGGACTGTCTCTTCTTACTGACTATATTTTGAACCACTACTGTGACACTAGTTATAGATTCCGAAGCTTCACTTCAGGTTTACTGTATCCCTTGGACCTTCGTATTGACGATGAAACACAGAAATTGCATCGGAATTAAATACAAAAGGCACAATACCGACTTAAGTACAAGAAGACTGTCTCTTCTTACAGTCTATGTTTTGAACCATTCCTGTGACACTAGTTAGCGATTCCGATGCTTCACTTCAGGTTTACTGTATCATTTGGACCTTCTTATTGACGATGAAACACAGAAATTGCATCGGAATTAAATACAAAATGCACAATGCCGGCTTAAGTACAAGAAGTGTGACTCTTCTTACTGTCTATGCTTTGCACCAATCCTGTGACACTAGTTATGGATTCCGATGCTTCACTTCAGCTTTACTGTATCCCTTGGACCTTCTTATTGACGATGAAACTCAGAAATTGCATCGGAATTAAATACGAAGGGCACAATGCCGACTTCAGTAGAAAAAGACTGACTCTTCTTACTGACTATGTTTGAACCATTCCTGTGACCCTAGTTATAGATTCCGATGCTTCACTTCAGGTTTACTGTATCCCTCTGACCTTCTTATTGACGATGAAACACAGAAATTCCATCGGAATTAAATAGAAAAAGCACAATGTCGACTTAAGTACAAGAAGACTTACTCTTCTTACTGACTATGATTTGAACCATTCCTGTGACACTAGTTGTAGATTCCGATGCTACACTTCAGGTTTACTGTATCCCTCCAAACTTCTTATTGGCGATGAAACACAGAAATTGCATCGGAATTAAATACAAAAGCATAAGGCCAACTTAAGGACAAGAAGACTGACTCTTCTTACTGACTATGTTTTGAACCATTCCTGTGACACTAGTTATAGATTCCGATGCTTCACTTCAGGTCTACTGTATCCCTCTGACCTTCTTATTGACGATGAAACACAGAAATTGCACCGGAATCAAATACAAAAGGCACAATGCCGACTTAAGTACAAGAAGACTGACTCTTCTTACTGTCTATGTTTTGAACCATTCCACTGACACTAGTTATAGATTCCGATGCTTCACTCCAGGTTTACTGTATCCCTTGGACCTTCTTATTGACGATGAAACTCTGAAATTGCATCGGCATTAAATAGAAAAGGCACAATGCCAACTTAAGTACAAGAAAACTGACTCTTCTTACTGACTATGTTTCAACCATTCCTGTGACACTAGTTATTGATTCCGATGCTTCACTTCAGGTTTACTGTATCTATTGGATCTTCTTATTGACGATGAAACACAGAAATGGCATCGGAAATTAATGCAAAACGCACAATGCCGACTTAAGTACATGAAGACTGACTCTTCTTACTGACTATGTTTTGAACCATTCCTGTGACACTAGTTATAGATTCCGAAGCTCACTTCAGGTTTACTGTATCCCTTGGACCTTCTTATTGACGATGAAACACAGAAATTGCATCGGAATTAAATACAAAAGGCACAATACCGACTTAAGTACAAGAAGACTGACTCTTCTTACAGTCTATGCTTTGAACCATTCCTGTGACACTAGTTATTGATTCCGATGCTTCACTTCAGGTTTCCTGTATCCCTTAGACGTTCTTATTCACGATGAAACACAGAATTTGCATCGGAATTAAATACAAAAGGCACAATGCCGACTTAAGGACAAGAAGAATGACGCTTCTTACTGACTATGTTTTGAACCATTCCTGTGACACTAGTTACAGATTCTGAAGCTTCACTTCAGGTTTACTGCATCCCTCTGACCTTCTTATTGACGATGAAACACAGAAATTGCAACGGAATTAAATACAAAAGGCACAATGCCGACATAAGTACAAGAAGACTGACTCTTCTTACAGTCTATGCTTTGAACCATTCCTGTGACACTAGTTATTGATTCCGATGCTTCACTTCAGGTTTCCTGTATCCCTTAGACGTTCTTATTCACGATGAAACACAGAATTTGCATCCGAATTAAATACAAAAGGCACAATGCCGACTTAAGTACAAGAAGTCTGACTCTTCTTACTGTCTATGATGTGAACCATTCATGTGACACGACGTATAGATTCCGATGCTTCACTTCAAGTTTACTGTATCCTTGGACCTTCTAATTGACGATGAAATACAGATATTGCATCGGAATTAAATACAAAAGGCACAATGCCGACTTAAGGACAAGAAGACTGACTCTTCTTACTGACTATATTTTGAACCATTACTGTGACACTAGTTATAGATTCCGATGCTGCACTTCAGGTTTACTGTATCCCTCTGACCCTCGTATTGACGATGAAACACAGAAATTGCACCGGAATTAAATACAAAAGGCACAATGCCGACTTAAGTACAAGAAGACTGACTCTTCTTACTGTCTATGGTTAGAACCATTCCATTGACACTAGTTATAGATTCCGATGCTTCACTCCAGGTTTACTGTATCCCTTGGACCTTCTTAATGACGATGAAACACAGAAATAGGATCGGAATTAAATACAAAAGGCACATTGCCGACTTAAGAACGAGAAGACTGACTCTTCTTACTGTCTATGTTTTGAACCATCCCTGTGACACTAGTTATAGATTCCGATGCTTCACTCCAGGTTTACTGTATCCCTTGGTCCTTCTTATTGACGATGAAACACAGAAATTGCATCGGAATTCAATACAAAATGCACAATGCCGACTTAAGTACAAGAGGACTGTCTCTTCTTACTGACTATATTTTGAACCACTACTGTGACACTAGTTATAGATTCCGAAGCTTCACTTCAGGTTTACTGTATCCCTTGGACCTTCGTATTGACGATGAAACACAGAAATTGCATCGGAATTAAATACAAAAGGCACAATACCGACTTAAGTACAAGAAGACTGACACTTCTTACTGTCTATGTTTTGAACCATTCCACTGACACTAGTTATAGATTCCGATGCTTCACTCCAGGTTTACTGTATCCCTTGGACCTTCTTATTGACGATGAAACTCTGAAATTGCATCGGCATTAAATAGAAAAGGCACAATGCCAACTTAAGTATAAGAAAACTGACTCTTCTTACTGACTATGTTTCAACCATTCCTGTGCCACTAGTTATTGATTCCGATGCTTCACTTCAGGTTTACTGTATCTATTGGACCTTCTTATTGTCGATGAAACACAGAAATGGCATCGGAAATTAATACAAAAGGCACAATGCCGACTTAAGTACATGAAGACTGACTCTTCTTACTGACTATGTTTTGAACCATTCCTGTGACACTAGTTATAGATTCCGAAGCTCACTTCAGGTTTACTGTATCCAATTAGACCTTCTTATTGACGATGAAACACAGAAATTGCATCGGAATTAAATACAAAAGGCACAATACCGACTTAAGTACAAGAAGACTGACTCTTCTTACAGTCTATGCTTTGAACCATTCCTGTGACACTAGTTATTGATTCCGATGCTTCACTTCAGGTTTCCTGTATCCCTTAGACGTTCTTATTCACGATGAAACACAGATTTCGCATCGGAATTAAATACAAAAGGCACAATGCCGACTTAAGGACAAGAAGACTGACGCTTCTTACTGACTATGTTTTAACCATTCCTGTGACACTAGTTATAGATTCTGAAGCTTCACTTCAGGTTTACTCCATCCCTCTGACCTTCTTATTGACGATGAAACACAGAAATTGCAACGGAATTAAATACAAAAGGCACAATGCCGACATAAGTACAAGAAGACTGTATCTTCTTACTGTCTATGTTTTGCACCATTCCTGTGACACTAGTTATAGATTCCGATGCTTCACTCCAGGTTTACTGTATCGCTTGGACCTTCTGATTGACGATGAAACACAGAAATTGCATCGGAATTAAATACAAAAGGCACAATGCCGACTTAAAGACATGAAGACTGACTCTTCTTACTGGCTATGCTTTGAACCAATCCTGTGACACTAGTTAAGGATTCCGATGCTTCACTTCAGGTTAACTGTATCCCTCTGACCTTCGTATTGACAATGAAACACAGAAATTGCACTGGAATTAAATACAAAAGGCACAATGCCGCCTTACGTACAAGAAGACTGACTCTTGTTACTATCTATGTTTTGAACCATTCCACTGACACTAGTTATAGATTCCGATGCTTCACTCCAGGTTTACTGTATCCCTTGGACCTTCTTATTGACGATGAAACACAGAAATTGCATCGGACTGAAATAGAAAAGTCACAATGCCGACTTAAGTACAAGAAGACTGACTCTTCTTACTGTCTATGTTTTGAACCACTCCTGTGACACTAATTATAGATTCCGATGCTTCACTTCAGGTTTACTGTATCCCTCTGACCTTCTTATTGACGATGAAACACAGAAATTGCATCGGTATTAAATAGAAAAGGCACAATGTAGACTTAACTACAAGAACACTGACTCTTCTTGCTGTCTATGTTTTGAACCATTCCTGCGACACTAGTTATAGATTCCGATGCTTGACTTCAGTTTTACTGTATCCCTTGGATCCGCTTATTGCAATGAAACACAGAAATTGCATCGGAATTAAATACAAAAGGCACAATGCCGACTGAAGTACTAGAGACTGACTCTTCTTAGTGTCTATGTTTTGAACCATTCCTGTGCCACTAGTTGTAGAATCCGATGCTTCACTTCAGGTTTACTCTAACCCTTGGACCTTCTTATTGACGATGAAACACAGAAATTGCACCGGAATTAAACACAAAAGGCACAATGCCGACTTAAGTACAAGAAGACTGACTCTTCTTACTGTCTATGTTTTGAATCATTCCATTGACACTAGTTATAGATTCCGATGCTTCACTCCATGTTTCCTGTATCCCTTGGACCTTCTTATTGACGATGAAACTCTCAAATTGCATCCGAATTACATAGAAAAGGCACAATGCCGACTTAGGTACAAGAAGGCTGACTCTTCTTACTGACTATGTTTTGAACCAATTCTGTGACACTAGTTATAGATTCCGATGCCTCACTTCTGGTTTACTGTATCGCTCTGACCTTCTTATTGACGATGAAACACAGAAATTGCACCGGAATTAAATAGAAAAGGCACAATGCCGACTTAAGTACAAGAAGACTGACTCTTCCTACTGTCTATGTTTGAGCCATTCCTGTGACACTACTTATAGATTCCGGTGCTTCACTCCAGGTTTACTGTATCCCTTGGATCTTCTTATTGACGATGAATTACAGAAATTGCACCGGAATTAAATACAAAAGGCACAATGCCGACTTCAGTACATGAAGACCTACTATTCTTACCGACTATGTTTTGAACCATTCCTGTGACACTAGTTATAGATTCCAATGCATCACTTCAGGTTTACTGTATAACCTTGGACATTCTTATAGACGATGAAACACAGAAATTGCATCTGAATTATATACAAAAGGCACAATGCATACTTAAGTACAAGACGACTGTATCTTCTTACAGTCTATGTTTTGAACCATTCATGTGACACTAGTCATAGATTCCGATGCTTCACTCCAGGTTTACCGCATCCCTTGGACCTTCTTATTGACGATTAAACACAGAAATTGCATCGGAATTAATACAAAAGTCACAATACCGACTTGAGTACAAGAAGACTGACTCTTCTTACGGTCTATGTTTTGAACCATTCATTTGACCCTAGTTATAGATTCCGATGCTCCACTCCAGGATTACTGTATAACCTTGGACCTTCTTATAGACGATGAAACACAGAAATTGCATCGGAATTATATACAAAAGGCACAGTGCATACTTAAGTGCAGGGAGACTGTATCTTCTTACTGTCTATGTTTTGAACCATTCATGTGACACTAGTTATAAATTCCGATGCTTCACTCCAGGTTTACCGCATCCCTTGAACCTTCTTATTGACGATGAAACACAGAGATTGTATCGGAATTAAATACTAAGGCACAATGCCGACTTAAGGACAAGAAGACTGACTCTTCTTACTAACTATGTTTTGAACCATTCCTGTGTCACTAGTTATAGATTCCAATGCTTCACTTCAGGTTTACTGTATAACCTTGGACCTTCTTATAGACGATGAAAGACAGAAATTGCATCGGAATTATATACAAAAGGCACAATGCAAACTTAAGTAAAAGGAGACTGTATCTTCTTACTGTCTATGTTTTGAACCATCCATGTGACACTAGTTATAAATTCCGATGCTTCACTCCAGGTTTACCGCATCCCTTGGACCTTCTTATTGACGATGAAACACAGAAATTGTATCGGAATTAAATACAAAGGCACAATGCCGACTTAAGGACAAGAAGACTGACTCTTCTTACTAACTATGTTTTGAACCATTCCTGTGACACTTGTTATAGATTCCGATGCTTCACTCCAGGTTTACTAAATCCCTTGGACCTTCCTACTGACGATGAAACACTGAAGGTGCATCGGAATTAAATAGAAAAGGCACCATGCCGACTTAAGTACAAGAAGACTGTTTCTTCTTACTGACTATGTTTTGAACCATTCCTGTGACACTAGTTATAGATTCCGATGTTTCACTTCAGGTTTACTGTATCCCTTGGACCTCCTTATTGACGATGAGACACAGAAATTGCATCGGAATTAAATACAAAAGGCACAATGCCGACTTAAGTACATGAAGACTGACTCTTCTTAGTGACTATGCTTTGAACCATTCCTGTGACTCTAATGATAGATTCTGATGCTTCACTTCAGCTTTACTGAATCCCTTGGACCTTCTTATTGACGATGAAACACAGAAATTGCATCGGAATTAAATACACATGGCACAATGCCGACTTCAGTACTGTCTATGTTTTGAACCATTCCTGTGACACTACTTATAGATTCCGATGCTTCACTCCAGGTTTACTGTCTCCCTTGGACCTTCTTATTGACGATGAAGCACCGAAATTGCATCGGAATTAAATACAAAAAGCACAAGGCCGACTTAAGTACAAGAAGACTGACCCTTCTTACTGACTATGTTTTGAACCATTCCAGTGACACTAGTTATAGATACCGATGCTTCACCTCAGGTTTACTGTATCCCTCTGACCTTCGTATTGACGATGAAACACAGAAATTGCACCGGAATTAAATACAAAAGGCACAATGCCGACTTAAGTACAAGAAGACTGACTCTTCTTACTGTCTATGTTTTGAACCATTCCATTGACACTAGTTATAGATTCCGATGCTTCACTCCAGGTTTACTGTATCCCTTGGACCTTCTTATTGACGTTGAAACACTGACATTGCATCGGAATTAAATAGAAAATGCAAAATGCCGACTTAAGTACAAGAAGACTGACTCTTCTTACTGACTATGCATTGAACCATTCCTGTGACACTAGGTATAGATTGCGATGCTTAACTTTAGGTTTACTGTATCCCTTGGACCTTCTTATTAACGATGAAACACAGAAATTGCATCGGAACTAAGTACAAAAAGCACAATGCCGAATTAGGTACATGAAGACTGACTCTTCTTACTGTCTATGGTTTGAACCATTCCTGTGACACTAGTCATGGATTCCGATGCTACACTCCAGGTTTACTGTATCCCTTGGACCTTCTTATTGACGATGAAACACAGAAATTGTATCGGAATTAAATACAAAGGCACAATGACGACTTAAGGACAAGAAGACTGACTCTTCTTACTAACTATGTTTTGAAATATTCCTGTGACACTTGTTATAGAATCCGATGCTTCACTCCAGGTTTACTAAATCCCTTGGACCTTCCTATTGACGATGAAACACAGTAATTGCATCGGAATTAAATACAAAAGGCACAATGCCGACTTAAGTACATAAAGACTGACTCTTCTTAGTGACTGTGATTTGAACCATTCCTGTGACTCTAATTATAGATTCCGATGCTTCACTTCAGGTTTACAGTATCCCTTGGACCTTCTTATTGACGATGAAACACAGAAATTGCATCGGAATTAAATACAAAAGGCACAATGCCGACTTAAGTACTGTCTATGTTTTGAACAATTCCTGTGACACTAGTTATAGATTCCGATGCTTCACTCCAGGTTTACTGTATCCCTTGGACCTTCTTATTGACGATGAAACACAGAAATTGCATCGGAATTAAATACAAAAAGCACAAGGCCGACTTAAGTACAAGAAGACTCACCCTTCTTACTGACTATGGTTGAACCATTCCAGTGACACTAATTATAGATTCCGATGCTTCACCTCAGGTTTACTGTATCCCTCTGACCTTCGCATTAACGATGAAACACAGAAATTGCACCGGAATTAAATACAAAAGGCACAATTCCGACTTAAGTACAAGAAGACTGACTCTTCTTACTGTCTATGTTTTGGACCATTCCTGCGACACTAGTTATGGATTCCGATGCTACACTCCAGGTTTACTGTATCCCTTGGACCCTCCTATTGACGAAGAAACACAGAAATTGCATCGGAATTAAATACTAAAGGCACAATGCCTACTTAAGAACAAGAAGACTGACTCTTCTTACTGACTATGTTTTGAACCATTCCTGTGACATTAGTTATAGATTCCGAAGCTTCACCTCAGGTTTACTGTATCCCTCTGACCTTCTTATTGACGATGAAACACAGAAATTGCATCGGAATTAATACAAAAGGCACAATGCCGACTCAAGTACAAGAAGACTGTATCTTCTTACTGTCTATGTTTTGAACCATTCCTGTGACGCTAGTTATAGATTCCGATGCTTCACTCTAGGTTTACTGTATCCCTTGGACTTTCTTATGGACGATGAAACATAGAAATTGCATCGGAATTAAATACAAAAGGCACAATGCCGACTTAAGGACATGAAGACTGAGTCTTCTACTGACTATGATTCGAACCATTCCTGTGACACTAGTTATAGATTCCGATGCTTCACTTCAGGTTTACTGTATCCCTCTGACCTTCTTATTGACAATGAAACACAGAAATTGCACCGGAATTAAATACAAAAGGCACAATGCCGACTTAAGTACAAGTAGACTGACACTTCTTACTATCTATGTTTTGAACTATTCCACTGACACTAGTTACAGATTCCGATGCTTCACTCCAGGTTTACTGTATCCCTTGGACCATCTTATTGACAATGAAACACTGAAATTTCATCGGAATTAAATACAAAAGGCAAAATGCCGACTTAAGTACACGAAGACTGACTCTTCCTACTGTCTCTGTTTTGAACCATTCCTGAGACACTAGTAATAGATTCCGATGCTTCACTTCAGCTTCACAGTGTCCCTCTGACCTTATTGACGAAGAAACACAGAAATTGCATCGGAGTTAAATACAAAAGGCACAATACCGACTTAAGTACAAGAAGACTGACTCTTCTTACGGTTAATGTTTTGAACCATTCATGTGACCCTAGTTATAGATTCCGATGCTCCACTCCAGGTTTACCGTATCTCTTGGACCTTCTTAATGACGATGAAACACAGAAATTGTATCGGAATTAAAAAAAAAGCACAATGCCGACTTAAGGACAAGAAGACTGACTCTTCTTACTGACTATGCTTTGAACCATTCCTGTGACACTTGTTATAGATTCCGATGCTTCACTGCAGGTTTACTGAATCCCTTGGACCTTCCTATTGACGATGAAACACTGAAAGTGCATCGGAATTAAATAGAAAAGGCACAATGCCGACTTATGTACAAGAAGACTGACCCTTCTTACTGACTATGTTTTGAACCATTCCTGTGACACTAGTTATAGATTCCGATGCTTCACTTCAGGTTTATTGTATCCCTTGGACCTTCTTATTGACGATGAAACACAGAAATTGCATCGGAATTAAATACAAAGGGCACAATGCCGACTTAAGTACATGAAGACTGACTCTTCTTAGTGACTATGCTTTGAACCATTCATGTGACTGTAATTATAGATTCCGATGCTTCACTTTAGGTTTACTGTATCCCTTGGACTTTCTTATTGACGATGAAACACAGAAATTGCATCGGAATTAAATACAAAATGCAAATTGCCGACTTAAGTAACAGAAGACCGACTCTTCTTACTGACTATGTTTTGAACCATTCCTGTGCCACTTGTTATAGATTCCGATGCTTCACTTCAGGTGTACTGCATCCCTTGGACTTTCTTATTGACGATGAAACACTGAAATTGCATCGGAATTAAATACAAAGGCAAAATGCCGACTTAAGTACAAGAAGACTGACTCTTCCTATTGCTATGTTTTGAACCATTCCTGAGACACTAGTTACAGATTCCGATGATTCATTTCAGGTTCACAGTATCCCTGTGACCTTATTGACGTAGAAACACTGAAATTGCATCGGAGTTAAATACAAAAGGCACAATACCGACTTAAGTACAAGAAGACTGACTCCTCTTACGGTCTATGTTTTGTACCATTCCTGTGACACTAGTTGTAGATTCCGATGCTTCACGTCAGGTTTACGGTATCATTTGGACCTTGTTATTGACGATGAAACACAGAAATTGCATCGGAATTAAATACAAAGGCACAATACCGACTTAAGTACAAGATGATAGACTCTTCTTACTGTCTATGTTTTGATCCATTCCAGTGACACTAGTTATAGATTCCGATGCTTCACTTCAGGTTTACTGTATCATTTGGACCTTCTTATTGACGATGAAACACAGAAATTACATCGGAATTAAATACAAAAGGCACAATGCCGACTTAAGTACAAAAGGACTGACTCTTCTTACTGACTAGATTTTCAACCATTCCTGTGACACTAGTTATAGATTCCGATGTTTCACTTCAGGTTTACTGTATCCCTCTGACCTTGTTATTGACGATGAAACACAGAAATTCCATCGGAATTTAAAACAAACGGCACAATGCCGACTCAAGTACAAGATGACTGACTCATCTTACTGGCTATGTTTTGAACCAATCCTGTGACACTAGTTATAGATTCCGATGCTTCACCCCAGGTTTACTGTATCCCTTGGACCTTCTTATTGACGATGAAACACAGAAATTGCATCGGAATGAAATAGAAAGGGCACAATGCCGACATAAGTACAAGAAGACTGACTCTTCTTACTGTCTTTGTTTTGAACCATTCCTGCGACACTAGTTATAGATTCCGATGCTTGACTTCAGTTTGACTGTATCCCTTGGCCCTTCTTATTGACAATGAAACACAGAAATTGCATCGGAATTAAATACAAAAGGCACAATGCCGACTTAAGTACTAGAGACTGACTCTTCTTACTGTCTATGTTTTGAACCATTCCTGTGACACTAGTGATAGAATCCGATGCTTCACTTCAGGTTTACTCTATCCCTTGGACCTTCTTATTGACGATGAAACACAGAAATTGCACCGGAATTAAATACAAAAGGCACAATGCCGACTTAAGTACAAGAAGACTGACTCTTCTTAATGTCTATGTTTTGAACCATTCCATTGACACTAGTTATAGATTCCGATGCTTCACTCCAGGTTTCCTGTAACCCTTGGACCTTCTTATTGACGATGAAACTCTGAAATTGCATCGGAATTAAATAGAAAAGGCACAAAGCCGACTTAAGTACAAGAAGGCTGACTCTTCTTACTGACTATGTTTTGAACCATTCGTGTGACACTAGTTATAGATTCCGATGCTTCACTTCAGGTTTACTGTATCTATAGGACCTTCTTATTGACGATGAAACACAGAAATCGCATAGCAATTAAATACAAAAGGTACACTGCCGACTTAAGTACATGAAGACTGACTCTTCTTACTGTCTATGTTTTGAACCATTCCTGTGACACTAGTTATAGATTCCGATGCTTCACGTCAGGTTTACTGTATCCCTTGAACATTCTTATTGACGATGAAACACAGAAATTGCATCGGAATTAAATAATAAAGGCACAATGGCGACTTAGGTACAAAAAGACTGACTCTTCTTACTGTCTATGTTTTGAACCATTCCTGTGACACTAGTTAGCGATTCCGACGCTTCACTTCATGTTCTTTCTATCATTTGGACCTTCTTATTGACGATGAAACACAGAAATTACATCGGAATTAACACAAAAGGCACATTGCCGACTTAAGTACAAAAAGACTGACTCTTCTTACTGACTATGTTTTGAACCAATTCTGTGACACTAGTTATAGATTCCGATGCCTCACTTCTGGTTTACTGTATCGCTCTGACCTTCTTATTGACGATGAAACACAGAAATTGCACCGGAATTAAATAAAAAAGGCACAATGCCGACTTAAGTACAAGAAGACTGACTCTTCTTACTGTCTATGTTTTGAACCATTCCTGTGACACTAGTTATAGATTCCGATGCTTCACTCCAGGGTTACTGTATCCCTTGGATATTCTTATTGACGATGAAATACAGAAATTGCACCGGAATTAAATACAAAAGGCACAATGCCGACTTAAGTACATGAAGACTGACTCTTCTTAGTGACTATGCTTTCAACCATTCCTGTGACTCTAATGATAGATTCCGATGCTTCACTTCAGGTTTACTGTATCCCTTGGACCTTCTTATTGACGATGAAACACAGAAATTGCATCGGAATTAAATACAAAAGGCACAATGCCGACTTAAGTACTGTCTATGTTTTGAACCATTCCTGTGACACTAGTTATAAATTCCGATCCTTCACTCCAGGTTTACTGTATCCCTTGGACCTTCTTATTGACGATGAAACACAGAAATTGCATCGGAAATTAATACAAAAGGCACAATGCCGACTTAAGTACATGAAGACTGGCTCTTCTTAGTGACTATGCTTTGAACCATTCCTGTGACTCTAATTATAGATTCCGATGCTTCACTTCAGGTTTACTGTATCCCTTGGACCTTCTTATTGACGATGAAACACAGAAATTGCATCGGAATTAAATACAAAAGTCACAATGCCGACTTAAGTACTGTCTATGTTTTGAACAATTCCTGTGACATTAGTTATAGATTTCGATGCTTCACTCCAGGTTTACTGTATACCTTGGACCTTCTTATTGACGATGAAACACAGAAATTGCATCGGAATTAAATACAAAAAGCACAAGGCCGACTTAAGTACAAGAAGACTGACCCTTCTTACTGACTATGTTTTGAACCACTCTAGTGACACTAGTTATAGATTCCGATGCTTCACCTCAGGTTTACTGTATCCCTCTGACCTTAGTATTGACGATGAAACACAGAAATTGCACCGGAATTAAATACAAAAGGCACAATGCCGACTTAAGTACAAGAAGACTGACTCTTCTTAGTGTCTATGTTTTGGACCATTCTATTTACACTAGTTATAGATTCCAATGCTTCACTCCAGGTTTACTGTATCCCTTGGACCTTCTTATTGACGTTGAAACACTGACATTGCATCGGAATTAAATAGAAAATGCAAAATGCCGACTTAAGTACAAGAAAACTGACTCTTCTTACTGACTATGCATTGAACCATTCCTGTGACACTAGGTATAGATTGCGATGCTTCACTTCAGGTTTACTGTATCCCTTGGACCTTCTTATTAACTATGAAACACAGAAATTGCATCGGAACTAAATATAAAAGGCACAATGCTGACTTAGGTACATGAAGACTGACTCTTCTTACTGTCTATGTTTTGAACCATTCCTGTGACACTAGTTATGGATTCCGATGCTACACTCCAGGTTTACTGTATCCCTTGGACCCTCCTATTGACGAAGAAACACAGAAATCGCATCGGAATTAAATACAAAAGGCACACTGCCGACTTAAGGACAAGTAGACTGACTCTTCTTACTGACTATGTTTTGAACCATTCCTGTGACATTAGTTATAGATTCCGAAACTTCACCTCAGGTTTACTGTATCCCTCTGACCTTCTTATTGACGATGAAACACAGAAATTGCATCGGAATTAATACAAAAGGCACAATGCCGACTCAAGTACAAGAAGACTGTATCTTCTTACTGTCTATGTTTTGAACCATTCCTGTGACGCTAGTTATAGATTCCGATGTTTCACTCTAGGTTTACTGTATCCCTTGGACCTTCTTACGGACGATGAAACACAGAAATTGCATCGGAATTAAATAAAAAAGGCACAATGCCGACTTAAGGACATGAAGACTGACTCCTCTTACTGACTATGATTCGAACCATTCCTGTGACACTAGTTATAGATTCCGATGCTTCACTTCAGGTTTACTGTATCCCTCTGACCTTCTTATTGACAATGAAACACAGAAATTGCACCGGAATTAAATACAAAATTCACAATGCCGACTTAAGTACAAGTAGACTGACACTTCTTATTACGTTTGAACTATTCCACTGACACTAGTTATAGATTCCGATGCTTCACTCCAGGTTTACTGTATCCCTTGGACCATCTTATTGACAATGAAACACTGATATTTCATCGGAATTAAATACAAAAGGCAAAATGCCGACTTAAGTACAAGCAGACTGACTCTTCCTACTGTCTATGTTTTGAACCATTCCTGAGACACTAGTAATAGATTCCGATGCTTCACTTCAGCTTCACAGTATCCCTCTGACCTTATTGACGAAGAAACACAGAAATTGCATCGGAGTTAAATACTAAAGGCACAATACCGACTGATGTACAAGAAGACTGACTCTTCTTACGGTCTACGTTTTGAACCATTCATGTGACCCTAGTTATAGATTCCGATGCTCCACTCCAGGTTTACCATATCCCTTGGACCTTGTTATTGACGATGAAACACAGAAATTGTATCGGAATTAAATACAAAGGCACAATGCCGACTTAAGGACAAGAAGACTGACTCCTCTTACTGACTATGTTTTGAACCATTCCTGTGACACTTGTTATAGATTCCGATGCTTCACTCCAGGTTTACTGAATCCCTTGGACCTTCCTATTGACGATGAAACACTGAAAGTGCATCGGAATTAAATAGAAAAGGCACAATGCGGAAATAAGTACAAGAAGACTGACTCTTCTTACTGACTATGTTTTGAACCATTCCTGTGACACTAGTTATAGATTCCGATGCTTCACTTCAGGCTTACTGTATCCCTTGGACCTTCTTATTGACGATGAAACACAGAAATTGCATCGGAATTAAATACAAAGGGCACAATGCCGACTTAAGTACATGAAGACTGACTCTTCTTAGTGACTATGATTTGAACCATTCATGTGACTGTAATTATGGATTCCGATGCTTCACTTCAGGTTTACTGTATCCCTTGGACTTTCTTATTGACGATGAAACACAGAAATTGCATCGGAATTAAATACAAAATGCACATTGCCGACTTAAGTAACAGAAGACCAAACTCTTCTAACTGACTATGTTTTGAACCATTCCTGTGACACTAGTTATAGATTCCGATGCTTCACTTTAGGTGTACTGCATCCCTTGGACCTTCTTATTGACGATGAAACACTGGAATTGCATCGGAATTAAATACAAAGGCAAAATGCCGACTTAAGTACAAGAAGACTGACTCTTCCTACTGTCTATGTTTTGAACCATTCCTGAGACACTAGTAATAGATTCCGATGATTCACTTCAGGTTTACTGTATCATTTGGACCTTCTTATTGACGATGAAACACAGAAATTACATCGGAATTAAATACAAAAGGCACAATGCCGACTTAAGTACAAAAGGACTGACTCTTCTTACTGACTAGATTTTCAACCATTCCTGTGACACTAGTTATAGATTCCGATGTTTCACTTCAGGTTTACTGTATCCCTCTGACCTTGTTATTGACGATGAAACACAGAAATTCCATCGGAATTTAAAACAAACGGCACAATGCCGACTCAAGTACAAGATGACTGACTCATCTTACTGGCTATGTTTTGAACCAATCCTGTGACACTAGTTATAGATTCCGATGCTTCACCCCAGGTTTACTGTATCCCTTGGACCTTCTTATTGACGATGAAACACAGAAATTGCATCGGAATGAAATAGAAAAGGCACAATGCCGACATAAGTACAAGAAGACTGACTCTTCTTACTGGCTTTGTTTTGAACCATTCCTGCGACACTAGTTATAGATTCCGATGCTTGACTTCAGTTTGACTGTATCCCTTGGCCCTTCTTATTGACAATGAAACACAGAAATTGCATCGGAATTAAATACAAAAGGCACAATGCCGACTTAAGTACTAGAGACTGACTCTTCTTACTGTCTATGTTTTGAACCATTCCTGTGACACTAGTGATAGAATCCGATGCTTCACTTCAGGTTTACTCTATCCCTAGGACCTTCTTATTGACGATGAAACACAGAAATTGCACCGGAATTAAATACAAAAGGCACAATGCCGACTTAAGTACAAGAAGACTGACTCTTCTTAATGTCTATGTTTTGAACCATTCCATTGACACTAGTTATAGATTCCGATGCTTCACTCCAGGTTTCCTGTAACCCTTGGACCTTCTTATTGACGATGAAACTCTGAAATTGCATCGGAATTAAATAGAAAAGGCACAAAGCCGACTTAAGTACAAGAAGGCTGACTCTTCTTACTGACTATGTTTTGAACCATTCCTGTGACACTAGTTATAGATTCCGATGCTTCACTCCAGGGTTACTGTATCCCTTGGATATTCTTATTGACGATGAAATACAGAAATTGCACCGGAATTAAATACAAAAGGCACAATGCCGACTTCAGTACATGAAGACCTATTATTCTTACCGACTATGTTTTGAACCATTCCTGTGACACTAGTTATAGATTCCGATGCTTCACTTCCGGTTTACTGTATCTATAGGACCTTCTTATTGACGATGAAACACAGAAATCGCATAGCAATTAAATACAAAAGGTACACTGCCGACTTAAGTACATGAAGACTGACTCTTCTTACTGTCTATGTTTTGAACCATTCCTGTGACACTAGTTATAGATTCCGATGCTTCACGTCAGGTTTACTGTATCCCTTGAACATTCTTATTGACGATGAAACACAGAAATTGCATCGGAATTAAATAATAAAGGCACAATGGCGACTTAGGTACAAGAAGACTGACTCTTCTTACTGTCTATGTTTTGAACCATTCCTGTGACACTAGCTAGCGATTCCGACGCTTCACTTCATGTTCTTTCTATCATTTGGACCTTCTTATTGACGATGAAACACAGAAATTACATCGGAATTAACACAAAAGGCACATTGCCGACTTAAGTACAAAAAGACTGACTCTTCTTACTGACTATGTTTTGAACCAATTCTGTGACACTAGTTATAGATTCCGATGCCTCACTTCTGGTTTACTGTATCGCTCTGACCTTCTTATTGACGATGAAACACAGAAATTGCACCGGAATTAAATAAAAAAGGCACAATGCCGACTTAAGTACAAGAAGACTGACTCTTCTTACTGTCTATGTTTTGAACCATTCCTGTGACACTAGTTATAGATTCCGATGCTTCACTCCAGGGTTACTGTATCCCTTGGATATTCTTATTGACGATGAAATACAGAAATTGCACCGGAATTAAATACAAAAGGCACAATGCCGACTTCAGTACATGAAGACCTATTATTCTTACCGACTATGTTTTGAACCATTCCTGTGACACTAGTTATAGATTCCAATGCTTCACTTCAGGTTTACTGTATAACCTTGGACCTTCTTATAGACGATGAAACACAGAAATTGCATCAGAATTAAATACAAAAGGCACAATGCATACTTAAGTACAAGAAGACTGTATCTTCTTACTGTCTATGTTTTGAACCATTCATGCGTTATCCCTTGGACCTTCTTATTGACGATGAAACACAGAAATTGCATCGGAATTAAATACAAAAGGCACAATGCCGACTTAAGTACATGAAGACTGACTCTTCTTAGTGACTATGCTTTCAACCATTCCTGTGACTCTAATGATAGATTCCGATGCTTCACTTCAGGTTTACTGTATCCCTTGGACCTTCTTATTGACGATGAAACACAGAAATTGCATCGGAATTAAATACAAAAGGCACAATGCCGACTTAAGTACTGTCTATGTTTTGAACCATTCCTGTGACACTAGTTATAAATTCCGATCCTTCACTCCAGGTTTACTGTATCCCTTGGACCTTCTTATTGACGATGAAACACAGAAATTGCATCGGAAATTAATACAAGAGACACAATGCCGACTTAAGTACATGAAGACTGGCTCTTCTTAGTGACTATGCTTTGAACCATTCCTGTGACTCTAATTATAGATTCCGATGCTTCACTTCAGGTTTACTGTATCCCTTGGACCTTCTTATTGACGATGAAACACAGAAATTGCATCGGAATTAAATACAAAAGTCACAATGCCGACTTAAGTACTGTCTATGTTTTGAACAATTCCTGTGACATTAGTTATAGATTTCGATGGTTCACTCCAGGTTTACTGTATCCCTTGGACCTTCTTATTGACGATGAAACACAGAAATTGCATCGGAATTAAATACAAAAAGCACAAGGCCGACTTAAGTACAAGCAGACTGACCCTTCTTACTGACTATGTTTTGAACCACTCTAGTGACACTAGTTATAGATTCCGATGCTTCACCTCAGGTTTACTGTATCCCTCTGACCTTCGTATTGACGATGAAACACAGAAATTGCACCGGAATTAAATACAAAAGGCACAATGCCGACTTAAGTACAAGAAGACTGACTCTTCTTAGTGTCTATGTTTTGGACCATTCTATTTACACTAGTTATAGATTCCAATGCTTCACTCCAGGTTTACTGTATCCCTTGGACCTTCTTATTGACGTTGAAACACTGACATTGCATCGGAATTAAATAGAAAATGCAAAATGCCGACTTAAGTACAAGAAAACTGACTCTTCTTACTGACTATGCATTGAACCATTCCTGTGACACTAGGTATAGATTGCGATGCTTCACTTCAGGTTTACTGTATCCCTTGGACCTTCTTATTAACTATGAAACACAGAAATTGCATCGGAACTAAATATAAAAGGCACAATGCTGACTTAGGTACATGAAGACTGACTCTTCTTACTGTCTATGTTTTGAACCATTCCTGTGACACTAGTTATGGATTCCGATGCTACACTCCAGGTTTACAGTATCCCTTGGACCCTCCTATTGACGAAGAAACACAGAAATCGCATCGGAATTAAATACAAAAGGCACAATGCCGACTTAAGGACAAGTAGACTGACTCTTCTTACTGACTATGTTTTGAACCATTCCTGTGACATTAGTTATAGATTCCGAAACTTCACCTCAGGTTTACTGTATCCCTCTGACCTTCTTATTGACGATGAAACACAGAAATTGCATCGGAATTAATACAAAAGGCACAATGCCGACTCAAGTACAAGAAGACTGTATCTTCTTACTGTCTATGTTTTGAACCATTCCTGTGACGCTAGTTATAGATTCCGATGTTTCACTCTAGGTTTACTGTATCCCTTGGACCTTCTTACGGACGATGAAACACAGAAATTGCATCGGAATTAAATAAAAAAGGCACAATGCCGACTTAAGGACATGAAGACTGACTCCTCTTACTGACTATGATTCGAACCATTCCTGTGACACTAGTTATAGATTCCGATGCTTCACTTCAGGTTTACTGTATCCCTCTGACCTTCTTATTGACAATGAAACACAGAAATTGCACCGGAATTAAATACAAAATTCACAATGCCGACTTAAGTACAAGCAGACTGACACTTCTTACTACGTTTGAACTATTCCACTGACACTAGTTATAGATTCCGATGCTTCACTCCAGGTTTACTGTATCCCTTGGACCATCTTATTGACAATGAAACACTGAAATTTCATCGGAATTAAATACAAAAGGCAAAATGCCGACTTAAGTACAAGCAGACTGACTCTTCCTACTGTCTATGTTTTGAACCATTCCTGAGACACTAGTAATAGATTCCGATGCTTCACTTCAGCTTCACAGTATCCCTCTGACCTTATTGACGAAGAAACACAGAAATTGCATCGGAGTTAAATACTAAAGGCACAATACCGACTGATGTACAAGAAGACTGACTCTTCTTACGGTCTACGTTTTGAACCATTCATGTGACCCTAGTTATAGATTCCGATGCTCCACTCCAGGTTTACCATATCCCTTGGACCTTGTTATTGACGATGAAACACAGTAATTGTATCGGAATTAAATACAAAGGCACAATGCCGACTTAAGGACAAGAAGACTGACTCCTCTTACTGACTATGTTTTGAACCATTCCTGTGACACTTGTTATAGATTCCGATGCTTCACTCCAGGTTTACTGAATCCCTTGGACCTTCCTATTGACGATGAAACACTGAAAGTGCATCGGAATTAAATAGAAAAGGCACAATGCGGAAATAAGTACAAGAAGACTGACTCTTCTTACTGACTATGTTTTGAACCATTCCTGTGACACTAGTTATAGATTCCGATGCTTCACTTCAGGCTTACTGTATCCCTTGGACCTTCTTATTGACGATGAAACACAGAAATTGCATCGGAATTAAATACAGAGGGCACAATGCCGACTTAAGTACATGAAGACTGACTCTTCTTAGTGACTATGATTTGAACCATTCATGTGACTGTAATTATGGATTCCGATGCTTCACTTCAGGTTTACTGTATCCCTTGGACTTTCTTATTGACGATGAAACACAGAAATTGCATCGGAATTAAATACAAAATGCACATTGCCGACTTAAGTAACAGAAGACCAAACTCTTCTTACTGACTATGTTTTGAACCATTCCTGTGACACTAGTTATAGATTCCGATGCTTCACTTTAGGTGTACTGCATCCCTTGGACCTTCTTATTGACGATGAAACACTGGAATTGCATCGGAATTAAATACAAAGGCAAAATGCCGACTTAAGTACAAGAAAACTGACTCTTCTTACTGACTATGCATTGAACCATTCCTGTGACACTAGGTATAGATTGCGATGCTTCACTTCAGGTTTACTGTATCCCTTGGACCTTCTTATTAACTATGAAACACAGAAATTGCATCGGAACTAAATATAAAAGGCACAATGCTGACTTAGGTACATGAAGACTGACTCTTCTTACTGTCTATGTTTTGAACCATTCCTGTGACACTAGTTATGGATTCCGATGCTACACTCCAGGTTTACAGTATCCCTTGGACCCTCCTATTGACGAAGAAACACAGAAATCGCATCGGAATTAAATACAAAAGGCACAATGCCGACTTAAGGACAAGTAGACTGACTCTTCTTACTGACTATGTTTTGAACCATTCCTGTGACATTAGTTATAGATTCCGAAACTTCACCTCAGGTTTACTGTATCCCTCTGACCTTCTTATTGACGATGAAACACAGAAATTGCATCGGAATTAATACAAAAGGCACAATGCCGATTCAAGTACAAGAAGACTGTATCTTCTTACTGTCTATGTTTTGAACCATTCCTGTGACGCTAGTTATAGATTCCGATGTTTCACTCTAGGTTTACTGTATCCCTTGGACCTTCTTACGGACGATGAAACACAGAAATTGCATCGGAATTAAATAAAAAAGGCACAATGCCGACTTAAGGACATGAAGACTGACTCCTCTTACTGACTATGATTCGAACCATTCCTGTGACACTAGTTATAGATTCCGATGCTTCACTTCAGGTTTACTGTATCCCTCTGACCTTCTTATTGACAATGAAACACAGAAATTGCACCGGAATTAAATACAAAATTCACAATGCCGACTTAAGTACAAGCAGACTGACACTTCTTACTACGTTTGAACTATTCCACTGACACTAGTTATAGATTCCGATGCTTCACTCCAGGTTTACTGTATCCCTTGGACCATCTTATTGACAATGAAACACTGAAATTTCATCGGAATTAAATACAAAAGGCAAAATGCCGACTTAAGTACAAGCAGACTGACTCTTCCTACTGTCTATGTTTTGAACCATTCCTGAGACACTAGTAATAGATTCCGATGCTTCACTTCAGCTTCACAGTATCCCTCTGACCTTATTGACGAAGAAACACAGAAATTGCATCGGAGTTAAATACTAAAGGCACAATACCGACTGATGTACAAGAAGACTGACTCTTCTTACGGTCTACGTTTTGAACCATTCATGTGACCCTAGTTATAGATTCCGATGCTCCACTCCAGGTTTACCATATCCCTTGGACCTTGTTATTGACGATGAAACACAGTAATTGTATCGGAATTAAATACAAAGGCACAATGCCGACTTAAGGACAAGAAGACTGACTCCTCTTACTGACTATGTTTTGAACCATTCCTGTGACACTTGTTATAGATTCCGATGCTTCACTCCAGGTTTACTGAATCCCTTGGACCTTCCTATTGACGATGAAACACTGAAAGTGCATCGGAATTAAATAGAAAAGGCACAATGCGGAAATAAGTACAAGAAGACTGACTCTTCTTACTGACTATGTTTTGAACCATTCCTGTGACACTAGTTATAGATTCCGATGCTTCACTTCAGGCTTACTGTATCCCTTGGACCTTCTTATTGACGATGAAACACAGAAATTGCATCGGAATTAAATACAGAGGGCACAATGCCGACTTAAGTACATGAAGACTGACTCTTCTTAGTGACTATGATTTGAACCATTCATGTGACTGTAATTATGGATTCCGATGCTTCACTTCAGGTTTACTGTATCCCTTGGACTTTCTTATTGACGATGAAACACAGAAATTGCATCGGAATTAAATACAAAATGCACATTGCCGACTTAAGTAACAGAAGACCAAACTCTTCTTACTGACTATGTTTTGAACCATTCCTGTGACACTAGTTATAGATTCCGATGCTTCACTTTAGGTGTACTGCATCCCTTGGACCTTCTTATTGACGATGAAACACTGGAATTGCATCGGAATTAAATACAAAGGCAAAATGCCGACTTAAGTACAAGAAGACTGACTCTTCCTACTGTCTATGTTTTGAACCATTCCTGAGACACTAGTAATAGATTCCGATGATTCACTTCAGGTTCACAGTATCCCTCTGACCTTATTGACGTAGAAACACAGAAATTGCATCGGAGTTAAATACAAAAGGCACAATACCGACTTAAGTACAAGAAGACTGTCCTTTCTCACGGTCTATGTTTTGAACCATTCCTGAGACACTAGTTGTAGATACCGATGCTTCACTTCAGGTTTACGGTATCATTTGGACCTTGTTATTGACGATGAAACACAGAAATTAAATCGGAATTAAATACAAAAGGCACAATACCGACATAAGTACAAGATGATAGACTCTTCTTACTGTCAATGTTTTGATCCATTCCTGTGACACTAGTTATAGATTCCGATGCTTCACTTCAGGTTTACTGTATCATTTGGACCTTCTTATTGACGATGAAACACAGAAATTACATCGGAATTAAATAGAAAAATCACAATGCCGACTTAAGTACAAGAATACTGACTCCTCTTAGTGTCTATGTTTTTAACCATTCCAGTGACACTAGTTATAGATTCCGATGCTTGACTTCAGGTTTACTGTATCCCATGGACCTTCTTATTGACGATGAAACACAGAAATTCCATCGGAATTTAAAACAAACGGCACAATGCCGACTCAAGTACAAGATGACTGACTCTTCTTACTGTCTATGCTTTGAACCATTCCAGTGACACTAGTTACAGATTCCGATGCTTCACTTCAGGTTTACTGTATCCCTCTGACCTTCTTATTGACGATGAAACACTGAAATTGCATCGGAATCAAAGACAAAATGCACAATGCCGATTAAGTACAAGAAGACTGACTCTTCTTACTGACTACGTTATGAACCATTTCTGTGAGACTAGTTATAGATTCCGATGCTTCACTCCAGGTTAACTGTATCCCTTGGACCTTCGTATTGACGATGAAACACAGAAATTGCATCGGAATTAAATACAAAAGGCACAATGCCGACTTAAGGACAAGAAGACTGACTCTTCTTACTGACTATGTTTGAAACATTCCTGTGACACTAGTTATAGATTCCGATGCTTCACTTCAGGTTTAGTGTTTCCCTCTGACCTTCTTATTGACGATGAAACACAGAAACAGCACCGGAATTAAATACAAAAGGCACAATGCCGACTTAAGTACATGAAGACCGACTAATCTTACTGACTATGTTTTGAACCATTCCTGTGACACTTGTTATAGATTCCGATGGTTTACTTCAGGTTTACTGTATCCCTTGGACCTTCTTATTTACGATGAAACACAGAAATTGCATAGGAATTAAATATAAACGACACAGTGCCGACTTAAGTACAAGAACACTGTATCTTCTTACTGTTTATTTTTTGAACCATTCCTGTGACACTAGTTGCAGATTCCGATGCTTCACTTCAGGTTTACTGTATCCCGTAGACCTTCTTATTGTCGATGAAACACTGAATTTGCA
Source organism: Schistocerca piceifrons (assembly GCF_021461385.2). Taxonomy (NCBI): domain Eukaryota; kingdom Metazoa; phylum Arthropoda; class Insecta; order Orthoptera; family Acrididae; genus Schistocerca; species Schistocerca piceifrons. The sequence continues at coordinate 55,240 of NW_025727587.1, read as the reverse complement.
TCGGAATTAAATACAAAAGGCACAATGCCGACTTAAGTACATGAAGACCGACTCTTCTTACTGACTATTTTTTGAACCATTCCTGTGACATTAGTTTTAGATTCCGATGCTTCACTTCAGGTTTACTGTATCCCTTGGACCTTCTTATTGACGATGAAACACAGAAATTGCATCGGAATTAAATACAAAAGGCACAAAGCCGACTTAAGTACTGTCTGTGATTTGAACCATTCCTGTGCCAGTAGTTATAGCTTCCGATGCTTCACTCCAGGTTTACTGTATACCTCGGACCTTCTTAGTGACGATGAAACACTGAAATTTCATCGGAATTAAATAGAAAAGGCACAATGCCGACTTAAGTACAAGATGACTCTCTCTTCTTACTGACTATGTTTTGAACCATTCCTGTGACACTAGTTATAGATTCCGATGCTTCGCTTCACGTTTACTCTATCCCTTGGACCTTCTTATTGACGATGAAACACAGAAATTGCATCGGAATTAAATACAAAAGGCACAATGCCGACTTAAGTACATAAAGACTGACTCTTCTTACTAACTATGTTTTGAACCATTCTTGTGACACTAGTTATAGATTCCGATGCATCACTTCAGGTTTACTGTATCCCTGTGACCTTCTTATTGACGATGAAACACAGAAATAGCATGGGAATTAAATACAAAAGGCACAATGCCGACTTAAGTACAACAAGACTGTATCTTCTAACTGTCTATGCTTTGAACCATTCCTGTGACACTAGTTATAGATTCCGATGCTTCAATCCTGGTTTACTGTATCCCTTGGACCTTCGTATTGACGATGAAACACAGAAATAGCATCGGAATTAAATACAAAAGGCACAATGCCGACATAAGGACAAGAAGACTGACTCTTCTTTCTGACTATGTTTTGAACAATTCCTGTGACACTAGTTATAGATTCCGATGCTTCACTTCAGGTTTACTGTATCCCTCTGACCTTCTTATTGACGATGAAACACAGAAATTGCACCGGAATTAAATAGAAAAGGCACAATGCCGACTTAAGTACAAGAAGACTGATTCTTCTTACTGTCTATGTTTTGAACCATTCCATTGACACTAGTTATAGATTCCGATGCTTCACTTCATTTTTACTGTATCATTTGGACCTTCTTGTTGACGATGAAACACAGAAATTACATCGGAATTAAGTACTAAAGGCACAATGCCGACTTAAGTACAAAAAGACTGACTCTTGTTACTGACTATGTTTTGATCCATTCCTGTGACACTAGTTATGGATTCCGATGCTTCACTTCATGTTTACTGTATCCCTTTTTACCTTCTTATTGACGATGAAACACAGAAATTGCATCCGAATTAAATACAAAAGGCACAATGCCGACTTAAGTACAAGAAGACTGCATCTTCTTACTGTCTATGTTTAGAACCATTCCTGTGACACTAGTTATAGATTCCGATGCTTCACTCCGGGTATACTGTATCCCTTGGACCTTCTTATTGACGATTAAAACAGAAATTGCATCGGAATTAAATACAAAAGGCACAATGCCGCCTTAAGGACAAGAAGTCTGACTCTTCTAACTGACTAAGCTTTGAACCATTCCTGTGACACTAGTTATAGATTCCGATGCTTCACTTCAGGTTTACTGTATTCCTCTGACCTTCTTATTGACGATGAAACCCAGAAATTGCACCGGAATTAAGTGCAAAATGCACAATGCCGACTTAAGTACAAGAAGACTGACTCTTCGTACAGTCTATGATATGAACCATTATATTGACACTAGTTATAGATTGTGATGCTACACTCCAGGTTTACTGTATCCCTTGGACCTTCTTATTGACGAAGAAACACTGAAATTGCACGGGAATTAAATAGAAAGGGCACAATGCCGACTTAAGGGCACGAGGACTGACTCTTCTTACTGACTGTATTTTGAACCATTCCTGTGACACTAGTTATAGATTCCGATGTTTCACTTCAGTTTTACTGTATCCCTCTGACCTTCTTATTGACGATGAAACACAGAAATTGCATCGGAATTAAATAGAAAAATTACAATGCCGACTTAAGTACAAGATTACTGACTCTTCTTACTGTCAAGGTTTTCAACCATTCCAGTGACACTAGTTATACATTCCGATGCATGACTTCAGGTTTACTGTATCCCTTGGACCTTCTTATTGACGATGAAACACAGAAATTCCATCGGAATTTAAAACAAACGGCTCAATGCCGACTCAAGTACAAGATGACTGACTCTTCTTACTGTCTATGATTTGAACCTCTCCAGTAACACTAGTTACAGATTCCGATGCTTCACTGCAGGTTTACTGTATCCCTCTGACCTTCTTATTGACGATGAAACACAGAAATTGCATCGGAATTAAATACAAAAGGCACAATGCCGACTTAAGTACAAGAAGACTGACTCTTCTTACTGACTATGTTTTGAACCATTTCTGTTGGACTAGTTATAGTTTCCGATGCTTCACTCCAGGTTTACTGTATCCCTTGGAACTTCTTATTGACGTTGAAACGCAGAAATTGCATCGGAATTAAATACAAAAGGGACAATGCCGACTTAAGGACAAGAAGACTGTCTCTTCTTACTGACTATGTTTTGAACCATTCCTGTGACACTAGTTATAGATTCCGATGCTTCACTTCAGGTTTACTGTATCCCTTGGACCTTCTTATTGACGATGGAACACAGAAATTGCATCGGAATTAAATCCAAACGACACAATACCGACGTAAGTACAAAAAGACTGTATCTTCTTACTGTTTATGTTTTGAACCATTCCTGTGACACTAGTTACAGATTCCGATGCTCCACTTCAGGTTTACTGTATCCCTCTGACCTCCTTATTGACGATGAAACACAGAAATTTCATCGGAATTAAATACAAAAGGCACAATGCCGACTTAAGTATAAGATGACTGACTCTTCTTACTGACTATGTTTTGAACCATTCCTGTGACACTAGTTATAGATTCCGATGTTTCACTTCAGGTTTACAGTATCCCGTGGACCTTCTTATTGTCGATGAAACACTGAATTTGCATCGGAATTAAATACAAAATGCACAATGCCGACTTAAGGGCAAGAAGACTGACTCTCCTCACTGACTATGCTTTGAACCATTCCGCTGACACTAGTTATAGATTCCCATGCTTCACTTCTCGTTTTCTGTATCTCTCTGACCTTCTCATTGACGATGAAACACAGAAATTGCTTCAGAATTAAGCCCAAAAGGCACAATGCCGACTTAAGGACAAGAAGACTCACTCTTCTTACTGACTATGTTTGAACCATTCCTGTGACACTAGTTATAGATTCCGATGCTTCACTTCACGTTTACTCTATCCCTTGGACCTTCTTATTGACGATGAAACACAGAAATTGCATCGGAATTAAATACAAAAGGCACAATGCCGACTTAAGTACATAAAGACTGACCCTTCTTACTGACTATGTTTTGAACCATTCCTGTGACACTAGTTATAGATTCCGATGCTACACTGCAGGTTTACTGTATCCCTTGGACCTTCTTATTGACGATGAAACACAGATATTGCATCGCAATTAAATACAAAACCACAATGCCGACTTAAGGACAAGAAGACTGACTCTTCTTTCTGACTATGCTTTGAACCATTCCTGTGACACTACTTATACATTCCGATTCATCACTTCAGGTTTACTGTTTCCCTCTGACCTTCTTATTGACGATGAAACACAGAAATAGCATGGGAATTAAATACAAAAGGCACAACGCCGACTTAAGTACAAGAAGACTGTATCTTCTTACTGTCTATGCTTTGAACCATTCCTGTGACACTAGTTATTGATTCCGATGCTTCACCCCAGGTTTACTGTATCCCTTGGACCTTCTTATTGACGATGAAATACAGAAATAGCATCGGAATTAAATACAAAAGGCACAATGCCGACTTAAGGACAAGAAGACTGACTCTTCTTTCTGACTATGTTTTGAACCATTCCTGTGACACTAGTTATAGATTACGATGCTTCACTTCAGGTTTACTGTATCCCTCTGACCTTCTTTTTGACGATGGAACACAGATATTACATCGGAATTAAATAGAAAAGGCACAATGCTGACTTAAGTACAAGAAGGCTCACTCTTCTTTCTGACTATGTTTGAACCATTCCTGTGACAATAGTTATAGATTCCGATGCTTCACCTCACGTTTACTCTATCCCTTGGACCTTCTTATTGACGATGAAACACAGAAATTGCATCGGAATTAAATAGAAAAGGCACAATGCCGACTTATGTACAAGAAGACGGACTCTTCTTACTGTCTATGTTTTAAACCATTCCTGTGACACTAGTTGTAGATTCCGATGATTGACTTCAGGTTTACTGTATCACTACGACCTTCTTACTGACGATGAAACACAGATATTGCATCGCAATTAAATACAAAAGGCAAAATGCCGACTTAAGGACAAGAAGACTGACTCTTCTTTCTGACTATGTTTTGAACCATTCCTGTGACACTAGTTATAGATTCCAATGCTTCACTTCAGGTTTACTGTATAACCTTGGACCTTCTTATAGACGATGAAACACAGAAATTGCATCAGAATTAAATACAAAATTCGCAATGCATACTTAAGTACAAGAAGACTGTATCTTCTTACTGTCTATGTTTTGAACCATTCATGTGTTACCCCTTGGACCTTCTTATTGACGATGAAACACAGAAATTGCATCGGAATTAAATACAAAAGGCACAATGCCGACTTAAGTACAAGAAGACTGACTCTTCTTAGTGACTATGCTTTGAACCATTCCTGTGACTCTAATGATAGATTCCGATGCTTCACTTCAGGTTTACTGTATCCCTTGGACCTTCTTATTGACGATGAAACACAGAAATTGCATCGGAATTAAATACAAAAGGCACAATGCCGACTTAAGTACTGTCTATGTTTTGAACCATTCCTGTGACACTAGTTATAGATTCCGATCCTTCACTCCAGGTTTACTGTATCCCTTGGACCTTCTTATTGACGATGAAACACAGAAATTGCATCGGAAATTAATACAAAAGGCACAATGCCGACTTAAGTACATGAAGACTGGCTCTTCTTAGTGACTATGCTTTGAACCATTCCTGTGACTCTAATTATAGATTCCGATGCTTCACTTCAGGTTTACTGTATCCCTTGGACCTTCTTATTGACGATGAAACACAGAAATTGCATCGGAATTAAATACAAAAGTCACAATGCCGACTTAAGTACTGTCTATGTTTTGAACAATTCCTGTGACATTAGTTATAGATTTCGATGCTTCACTCCAGGTTTACTGTATCCCTTGGACCTTCTTATTGACGATGAAACACAGAAATTGCATCGGAATTAAATACAAAGAGCACAAGGCCGACTTAAGTACAAGAAGACTGACCCTTCTTACTGACTATGTTTTGAACCACTCCAGTGACACTAGTTATAGATTCCGATGCTTCACTCCAGGTTTACTGTATCCCTTGGACCTTCTTATTGACGTTGAAACACTGACATTGCATCGGAATTAAATAGAAAATGCAAAATGCCGACTTAAGTACAAGAAAACTGACTCTTCTTACTGACTATGCATTGAACCATTCCTGTGACACTAGGTATAGATTGCGATGCTTCACTTCAGGTTTACTGTATCCCTTGGACCTTCTTATTGACGATGGAACACAGAAATTGCATCGGAATTAAATCCAAACGACACAATACCGACGTAAGTACAAAAAGACTGTATCTTCTTACTGTTTATGTTTTGAACCATTCCTGTGACACTAGTTACAGATTCCGATGTTCCACTTCAGGTTTACTGTATCCCTCTGACCTTCTTATTGACGATGAAACACAGAAATTGCATCGGAATTAAATACAAAAGGCACAATGCCGACTTAAGTACAAGATGACTGACTCTTCTTACTGACTATGTTTTGAACCATTCCTGTGACACTAGTTATAGATTCCGATGTTTCACTTCAGGTTTACAGTATCCCGTGGACCTTCTTATTGTCGATGAAACACTGAATTTGCATCGGAATTAAATACAAAATGCACAATGCCGACTTAAGGGCAAGAAGACTGACTCTCCTCACTGACTATGTTTTGAACCATTCCTCTGACACTAGTTATAGATTCCCATGCTTCACTTCTCGTTTTCTGTATATCTCTGACCTTCTCATTGACGATGAAACACAGAAATTGCTTCAGAATTAAGCCCAAAAGGCACAATGCCGACTTAAGGACAAGAAGACTCACTCTTCTTACTGACTATGTTTGAACCAATCCTGTGACACTAGTTATAGATTCCGATGCTTCACTTCACGTTTACTCTATCCCTTGGACCTTCTTATTGACGATGAAACACAGAAATTGCATCGGAATTAAATACAAAAGGCACAATGCCGACTTAAGTACTTAAAGACTGACTCTTCTTACTGACTATGTTTTGAACCATTCCTGTGACATTAGTTATAGATTCCGAAACTTCACCTCAGGTTTACTGTATCCCTCTGACCTTCTTATTGACGATGAAACACAGAAATTGCATCGGAATTAATACAAAAGGCACAATGCCGACTCAAGTACAAGAAGACTGTATCTTCTTACTGTCTATGTTTTGAACCGTTCCTGTGACGCTAGTTATAGATTCCGATGCTTCACTCTAGGTTTACTGTATCCCTTGGACCTTCTTACGGACGATGAAACACAGAAATTGCATCGGAATTAAATAAAAAAGGCACAATGCCGACTTAAGGACATGAAGACTGACTCTTCTTACTGACTATGATTCGAACCATTCCTGTGACACTAGTTATAGATTCCGATGCTTCACTTCAGGTTTACTGTATCCCTCTGACCTTCTTATTGACAATGAAACACAGAAATTGCACCGGAATTAAATACAAAATTCACAATGCCGACTTAAGTACAAGTAGACTGACACTTCTTACTATGTTTGAACTATTCCACTGACACTAGTTATAGATTCCGATGCTTCACTCCAGGTTTACTGTATCCCTTGGACCATCTTATTGACAATGAAACACTGAAATTTCATCGGAATTAAATACAAAAGGCAAAATGCCGTCTTAAGTACAAGAAGACTGACTCTTCCTACTGTCTATGTTTTGAACCATTCCTGAGACACTAGTAATAGATTCCGATGCTTCACTTCAGCTTCACAGTATCCCTCTGACCTTATTGACGAAGAAACACAGAATTTGCCTCGGAGTTAAATACTAAAGGCACAATACCGACTGATGTACAAGAAGACTGACTCTTCTTACGGTCTACGTTTTGAACCATTCATGTGACCCTAGTTATAGATTCCGATGCTCCACTCCAGGTTTACCATATCCCTTGGACCTTCTTATTGACGATGAAACACAGAAATTGTATCGGAATTAAATACAAAGGCACAATGCCGACTTAAGGACAAGAAGACTGACTCTTCTTACTGACTATGTTTTGAACCATTCCTGTGACACTTGTTATAGATTCCGATGCTTCACTCCAGGTTTACTGAATCCCTTGGACCTTCCTATTGACGATGAAACACTGAATGTGCATCGGAATTAAATAGAAAAGGCACAATGCGGAAATAAGTACAAGAAGACTGACTCTTCTTACTGACTATGTTTTGAACCATTCCTGTGACACTAGTTATAGATTCCGATGCTTCACTTCAGGCTTACTGTATCCCTTGGACCTTCTTATTGACGATGAAACACAGAAATTGCATCGGAATTAAATACAAAGGGCACAATGCCGACTTAAGTACATGAAGACTGACTCTTCTTAGTGACTATGCTTTGAACCATTCATGTGACTGTAATTATGGATTCCGATGCTTCACTTCAGGTTTACTGTATCCCTTGGACTTTCTTATTGACGATGAAACACAGAAATTGCATCGGAATTAAATACAAAATGCACATTGCCGACTTAAGTAACAGAAGACCGACTCTTCTTACTGACTATGTTTTGAACCATTCCTGTGACACTAGTTATAGATTCCGATGCTTCACTTTAGGTGTACTGCATCCCTTGGACCTTCTTATTGACGATGAAACACTGGAATTGCATCGGAATGAAATACAAAGGCAAAATGCCGACTTAAGTACAAGAAGACTGACTCTTCCTACTGTCTATGTTTGAACCATTCCCGAGACACTAGTAATAGATTCCGATGATTCACTTCAGGTTCACAGTATCCCTCTGACCTTATTGACGTAGAAACACAGAAATTGAATCGGAGTTAAATACAAAAGGCACAATACCGACTGAAGTACAAGAAGACTGTCTTTTCTTACGGTCTATGTTTTGAACCATTCCTGAGACACTAGTTGTAGATACCGATCCTTCACTTCAGGTTTACGGTATCATTTGGACCTTGTTATTGACGATGAAACACAGAAATTAAATCGGAATTAAATACAAAAGGCACAATACCGACATAAGTACAAGATGATAGACTCTTCTTACTGTCAATGTTTTGATCCATTCCTGTGACACTAGTTATAGATTCCGATGCTTCACTTCAGGTTTACTGTATCATTTGGACCTTCTTATTGACGATGAAACACAGAAATTACATCGGAATTAAATAGAAAAATCACAATGCCGACTTAAGTACAAGAATACTGACTCCTCTTAGTGTCTATGTTTTGAACCATTCCAGTGACACTAGTTATAGATTCCGATGCTTGACTTCAGGTTTACTGTATCCCATGGACCTTCTTATTGACGATGAAACACAGAAATTAGATCGGAATTTAAAACAAACGGCACAATGCCGACTCAAGTACAAGATGACTGACTCTTCTTACTGTCTATGCTTTGAACCATTCCAGTGACACTAGTTACAGATTCCGATGCTTCACTTCAGGTTTACTGTATCCCTCTGACCTTCTTGTTGACTATGAAACACTGAAATTGCATCGGAATCAAAGACAAAATGCACAATGTCGATTAAGTACAAGAAGACTGACTCTTCTTACTGACTACGTTATGAACCATTTCTGTGAGACTAGTTATAGATTCCGATGCTTCACTCCAGGTTAACTGTATCCCTTGGACCTTCTTATTGACGATGAAACACAGAAATTGCATCGGAATTAAATACAAAAGGCACAATGCCGACTTAAGGACAAGAAGACTGACTCTTCTTACTGACTATGTTTGAAACATTCCTGTGACACTAGTTATAGATTCCGATGCTTCACTTCAGGTTTAGTGTTTCCCTCTGACCTTCTTATTGACGATGAAGCACAGAAATAGCGCCGGAATTAAATACAAAAGGCACAATGCCGACTTAAGTACATGAAGACCGACTAATCTTACTGACTATGTTTTGAACCATTCCTGTGACACTTGTTATAGATTCCGATGGTTTACTTCAGGTTTACTGTATCCCTTGGACCTTCTTATTTACGATGAAACACAGAAATTGCATAGGAATCAAATATAAACGACACAATGCCGACTTAAGTACAAGAACACTGTATCTTCTTACTGTTTATTTTTTGAACCATTCCTGTGACACTAGTTGCAGATTCCAATGCTTCACTTCAGGTTTACTGTATCCCGTAGACCTTCTTATTGTCGATGAAACACTGAATTTGCATCGGAATTAAATACAAAAGGCACAATGCCGACTTAAGTACATGAAGACCGACTCTTCTTACTGACTATTTTTTGAACCATTCCTGTGACATTAGTTTTAGATTCCGATGCTTCACTTCAGGTTTACTGTATCCCTTGGACCTTCTTATTGACGATGAAACACAGAAATTGCATCGGAATTAAATACAAAAGGCACAAAGCCGACTTAAGTACTGTCTGTGATTTGAACCATTCCTGTGCCAGTAGTTATAGCTTCCGATGCTTCACTCCAGGTTTACTGTATACCTCGGACCTTCTTAGTGACGATGAAACACTGAAATTTCATCGGAATTAAATAGAAAAGGCACAATGCCGACTTAAGTACAAGATGACTCACTCTTCTTACTGACTATGTTTTGAACCATTCCTGTGACACTAGTTATAGATTCCGATGCTTCGCTTCACGTTTACTCTATCCCTTGGACCTTCTTATTGACGATGAAACACAGAAATTGCATCGGAATTAAATACAAAAGGCACAATGCCGACTTAAGTACATAAAGACTGACTCTTCTTACTGACTATGTTTTGAACCATTCTTGTGACACTAGTTATAGATTCCGATGCATCACTTCAGGTTTACTGTATCCCTGTGACCTTCTTATTGACGATGAAACACAGAAATAGCATGGGAATTAAATACAAAAGGCACAATGCCGACTTAAGTACAAGAAGACTGTATCTTCTAACTGTCTATGCTTTGAACCATTCCTGTGACACTAGTTATAGATTCCGATGTTTCACTCCTGGTTTACTGTATCCCTTGGACCTTCGTATTGACGATGAAACACAGATATAGCATCGGAATTAAATACAAAAGGCACAATGCCGACATAAGGACAAGAAGACTGACTCTTCTTTCTGACTATGTTTTGAACAATTCCTGTGACACTAGTTATAGATTCCGATGCTTCACTTCAGGTTTACTGTATCCCTCTGACCTTCTTATTGACGATGAAACACAGATATTGCACCGGAATTAAATAGAAAAGGCACAATGCCGACTTAAGTACAAGAAGACTGATTCTTCTTACTGTCTATGTTTTGAACCATTCCATTGACACTAGTTATAGATTCCGATGCTTCACTTCATTTTTACTGTATCGTTTGAACCTTCTTGTTGACGATGAAACACAGAAATTACATCGGAATTAAGTACTAAAGGCACAATGCCGACTTAAGTAAAAAAGACTGACTCTTGTTACTGACTATGTTTTGAACCATTCCTGTGACACTAGTTATAGATTCCGATGCTTCACTGCAGGTGTACTGTATCCCTCTGACCTTCTTATTGATGATGAAACACAGAAATTGCATCGGAATTAAATAGAAAAGGCACAATGCCGACTTAAGTACAAGAAGACTGACTCTTCCTACTGTCTATGTTTTGATCCATTCCTGTGACACTAGTTATGGATTCGGATGCTTCACTTCAGGTTTACTGTATCCCTTGGACCTTCTTATTGACGATGAAACACAGAAATTGCATCCGAATTAAATACAAAAGGCACAATGCCGACTTAAGTACAAGAAGACTGTATCTTCTTACTGTCTATGTTTAGAACCATTCCTGTGACACTAGTTATAGATTCCGATGCTTCACTCCGGGTTTACTGTATTCTTTGGACCTTCTTATTGACGATTAAACACAGAAATTGCATCGGAATTAAATACAAAAGGCACAATGCCCCCTTAAGGACAAGAAGTCTGACTCTTCTAACTGACTAATCTTTGAACCATTCCTGTGACACTAGTTATAGATTCCGATGCTTCACTTCAGGTTTACTGTATTCCTCTGACCTTCTTATTGACGATGAAACACAGAAATTGCATCGGAATTAAATACAAAAGGCACAATGCCGACATAAGTACAAGAAGACTGACTCTTCGTACAGTCTATGATATGAACCATTATATTGACACTAGTTATAGATTGTGATGCTACACTCCAGGTTTACTGTATCCCTTGGACCTTCTTATTGACGAAGAAACACTGAAATTGCACGGGAATTAAATAGAAAGGGCACAATGCCGACTTAAGGACACGAGGACTGACTCTTCTTACTGACTGTATTTTGAACCATTCCTGTGACACTAGTTATAGATTCCGATGTTTCACTTCAGGTTTACTGTATCCCTCTGACCTTCTTATTGACGATGAAACACAGAAATTGCATCGGAATTAAATAGAAAAATTACAATGCCGACTTAAGTACAAGATTACTGACTCTTCTTACTGTCAAGGTTTTCAACCATTCCAGTGACACTAGTTATAGATTCCGATGCATGACTTCAGGTTTACTGTATCCCTTGGACCTTCTTATTGATGATGAAACACAGAAATTCCATCGGAATTTAAAACAAACGGCACAATGCCGACTCAAGTACAAGATGACTGACTCTTCTTACTGTCTATGATTTGAACCACTCCAGTAACACTAGTTACAGATTCCGATGCTTCACTGCAGGTTTACTGTATCCCTCTGACCTTCTTATTGACGATGTAACACAGAAATTGCATCGGAATTAAATACAAAAGGCACAATGCCGACTTAAGTACAAGAAGACTGACTCTTCTTACTGACTATGTTTTGAACCATTTCTGTGGGACTAGTTATAGTTTCCGATGCTTCACTCCAGGTTAACTGTATCCCTTGGACCTTCTTATTGACGATGAAACGCAGAAATTGCATCGGAATTAAATACAAAAGGCACAATGCCGACTTAAGGACAAGAAGACTGTCTCTTCTTACTGACTATGTTTTGAACCATTCCTGTGACACTAGTTATAGATTCCGATGCTTCACTTCAGGTTTACTGTATCCCTTGGACCTTCTTATTGACGATGAAACACAAAAATTGCATCGGAATTAAATCCAAACGACACAATACCGACATAAGTACAAAAAGACTGTATCTTCTTACTGTTTATGTTTTGAACCATTCCTGTGACACCAGTTACAGATTCCGATGCTCCACTTCAGGTTTACTGTATCCCTCTGACCTTCTTATTGACGATGAAACACAGAAATTGCATCGGAATTAAATACAAAATGCACAATGCCGACTTAAGTACAAGATGACTGACTCTTCTTACTGACTATGTTTTGAACCATTCCTGTGACACTAGTTATAGATTCCGATGTTTCACTTCAGGTTTACAGTATCCCGTGGACCTTCTTATTGTCGATGAAACACTGAATTTGCATCGGAATTAAATACAAAATGCACAATGCTGACTTAAGGGCAAGAGGACTGACTCTCCTTACTGACTATGTTTTGAACCATTCCTCTGACACTAGTTATAGATTCCCATGCTTCACTTCTCGTTTTCTGTATCTCTCTGACCTTCTCATTGACGATGAAACACAGAAATTGCTTCAGAATTAAGCCCAAAAGGCACAATGCCGACTTAAGGACAAGAAGACTCACTCTTCTTACTGACTACGTTTGAACCATTCCTGTGACACTAGTTATAGATTCCGATGCTTCACTTCACGTTTACTCTATCCCTTGGACCTTCTTATTGACGATGAAACACAGAAATTGCATCGGAATTAAATACAAAAGGCACAATGCCGACTTAAGTACATAAAGACTGACCCTTCTTACTGACTATGTTTTGAACCATTCCTGTGACACTAGTTATAGATTCCGATGCTACACTCCAGGTTTTCTGTATCCCTTGGACCTTCTTATTGACGATGAAACACAGATATTGCATCGCAATTAAATACAAAAGGCACAATGCCGACTTAAGGACTAGAAGACTGACTCTTCTTTCTGACTATGTTTTGAACCAATCCTGTGACACTACTTATACATTCCGATGCATCACTTCAGGTTTACTGTTTCCCTCTGACCTTCTTATTGACGATGAAACACAGAAATAGCATGGGAATTAAATACAAAAGGCACAACGCCGACTTAAGTACAAGAAGACTGTATCTTCTTACTGTCTATGCTTTGAACCATTCCTGTGACACTAGTTATTGATTCCGATGCTTCACTCCAGGTTTACTGTATCCCTTGGACCTTCTTATTGACGATGAAATACAGAAATAGCATCGGAATTAAATACAAAAGGCACAATGCCGACTTAAGGACAAGAAGACTGACTCTTCTTTCTGACTATGTTTTGAACCATTCCTGTGACACTAGTTATAGATTACGATGCTTCACTTCAGGTTTACTGTATCCCTCTGACCTTCTTATTGACGATGGAACACAGATATTACATCGGAATTAAATAGAAAAGGCACAATGCTGACTTAAGTACAAGAAGGCTCACTCTTCTTTCTGACTATGTTTGAACCATTCCTGTGACACTAGTTATAGATTCCGATGCTTCACCTCACGTTTACTCTATCCCTTGGACCATCTTATTGACGATGAAACACAGAAATTGCATCGGAATTAAATAGAAAAGGCACAATGCCGACTTATGTACAAGAAGACTGACTCTTCTTACTGTCTATGTTTTAAACCATTCCTGTGACACTAGTTGTAGATTCCGATGATTGACTTTAGGTTTACTGTATCACTACGACCTTCTTACTGACGATGAAACACAGATATTGCATCGCAATTAAATACAAAAGGCAAAATGCCGACTTAAGGACAAGAAGACTGACTCTTCTTTCTGACTATGTTTTGAACCATTCCTGTGACACTACTTATACATTCCGATGCATCACTTCAGGTTTACTGTTTCCCTCTGACCTTCTTATTGACGATGAAACACAGAAATAGCATGGGAATTAAATACAAAAGGCACAACGCCGACTTAAGTACTAGAAGACTGTATCTTCTTACTGTCTATGCTTTGAACCATTCCTGTGACACTAGTTATAGATTCCGATGCTTCACTCCAGGTTTAATGTATCCCTTGGACCTTCTTATTGACGATGAAATACAGAAATAGCATCGGAATTAAATACAAAAGGCACAATGCCGACTTAAGGACAAGAAGACTGACTCTTCTTTCTGACTATGTTTTGAACCATTCCTGTGACACTAGTTATAGATTACGATGCTTCACTTCAGGTTTACTGTATCCCTCTGACCTTCTTATTGACGATGAAACACAGATATTACATCGGAATTAAATTCAAAAGGCATAATGCCGACTTAAGTACAAAAAGACTGACTCTTGTTACTGACTATGTTTTGAACCATTCCTGTGACACTAGTTATAGATTCCGATGCTTCACTTCAGGTGTACTGTATCCCTCTGACCTTGTTATTGACGATGAAACACAGAAATTGCATCGGAATTAAATACAAAAGGCACAATGCCGACTTAAGGACAAGAAGACTGACTCTTCTTTCTGACTATGTTTTGAACCATTCCTGTGACACTAGTTATAGATTCCCATGCTTCACTTCAGGTTTTCAGTATCTCTCTGACCTTCTCATTGACGATGAAACACAGAAATTGCATCAGAATTAAGCCCAAAAGGCACAATGCCGACTTAAGTACATGAAGGCCGACTCTTCTTACTGACTGTGGTTTGAATCATTCCTGTGACACTAGTTATAGCTTCCGATGCTTCACTTCAGGTTTACTGTATCCCTTGGACCTTCTTATTGACGATGAAACACAGAAATTGCATCGGAATTAAATACAAAAGGCACAAACCCGACTTAAGTACTGTCTGTGTTTTGAACCATTCCTGTGCCAGTAGTTATAGATTTCGATGCTTCACTCCAGGTTTACTGTATCAGTCGGACCTTCTTATTGACGATGAAACACTGAAATTGCATCGAAATTAAATAGAAAAGGCACAATGCCAACTTAATTACAAGAAGACTCACTATTCTTACTGACTATGTTTGAACCATTCCTGTGACACTAGTTATAGATTCCGATGCTTCACTTCACGTTTACTCTATCACTTGGACCTTCTTATTGACGATGAAACACAGTAATTGCATCGGAAGTAATACAAAAGGCACACTGCCGACTTAAGTACATAAAGACTGACCCTTCTTACTGACTATGATTTGAACCATTCCTGTGACACTAGTTATAGATTCCGATGCTACACTCCAGGTTTACTGTATCCCTTGGACCTTCTTATTGACGATGAAACACAGATATTGCATCGGAATTAAATACAAAAGGCACAACGTCGACTTAAGTACAAGAAGACTGTATCTTCTTACTGTCTATGCTTTGAACCATTCCTGTGACACTAGTTATAGATTCCGATGCTTCACTCCAGGTTTACTGTATCCCTTGGACCTTCTTATTGACGATGAAACACAGAAATAGCATCGCAATTAAATACAAAAGGCACAATGCCGACCTAAGGACAAGAAGACTGACTCTTCTTTCTGACTATGATTTGAACCATTCCTGTGACACTAGTTATAGATTACAATGCTTCACTTCAGGTTTACTGTATCCCTCTGACCTTCTTATTGACGATGAAACACAGAAATTTAAACGGAATTAAATACAAAAGGCACAATGCCGACTTAAGTACAATAAGACTGACTCTTGTTACTGACTATGATTTGAACCATTCCTGTGACACTAGTTATAGATTCCGATGCTTCACTTCAGGTGTACTGTATCCCTCTGACCTTCTTATTGACGATGAAACACAGAAATTGCATCGGAATTAAATAGAAAAGGCACAATGCCGACTTAAGTACAAGAGGACTGACTCTTCTTACTGTCTATGTTTTGAACCATTCCTGTGACACTAGTTGTAGATTCCGATGCTTGACTCCAGGTTTACTGTATCCCTACGACCTTCTTATTGACGATGAAACACAAAAATTGCATTGGAATTTAATACAAACGGCAAAATGCCGACTTAAGGACAAGAAGACTGACTCTTCTTTCTGACTATGATTTGAACCATTCCTGTGACACTAGTTATAGATTACGATTCTTCACTTCAGGTTTGCTGTATCCCTACGACCTTCTTATTGACGATGAAACTCAAAAATTGCATCGGAATTTAATACAAAAGGCACAATGCCGACTTAAGTACAAGAAGACTGACTCTTCTTACTGTCTACGTTTTGAACCATTCCTGTGACACTAGTTGTAGATTCCGATGCTTGACTTCAGGTTTACTGTATCCCTACGACATTCTTATTGACGATGAAACACAGAAATTGCATCGGAATTAAATACAAAAGGCACAAAGCCGACTTAAGTACTGTCTGTGTTTTGAGCCATTCGTGTGCCAGTAGTTATAGATTCCGATGCTTCACTCCAGGTTTACTGTATCCCTCGGACCTTCTTATTGACGATAAAACACTGAAATTGGATCGGAATTAAATAGAAAAGGCACAATGCCGACTTCAGTACAAGAAGACTCACTTTTCTTACTGACTATGTTTGAACCATTCCTGTGACACTAGTTATAGATTCCGATGCTTCACTTCACGTTTACTCTATCCCTTGGACCTTCTTATTGACGATGGAACACAGAAATTGCATCGGAATTAAATACAAAAGGCACAATGCCGACTTAAGTACATAAAGACTGACCCTTCTTACTGACTATGTTTTGAAACATTCCTGTGACACTAGTTACAGATTCCGATGCTACACTTTAGGTTTACTGTATCCCTTGGACCTTCTTATTGACGATGAAACACAGATATTGCATCGCAATTAAATACAAAAGGCACAATGCCGACATAAGGACAAGAAGACTGACTCTTCTTTCTGACTATGTTTTGAACCATTCCTGTGACACTAGTTATAGATTCCGATGCTTCACTTCAGGTTTACTGTATCCCTCTGACCTTCTTATTGACGATGAAACACAGAAAGTGCACCGGAATTAAATAGAAAAGGCACAATGCCGACTTAAGTACAAGAAGACTGATTCTTCTTACTGTCTATGTCATGAACCATTCCATTGACACTAGTTATAGATTCCGATGCTTCACTTCAGGTTTACTGTATCATTTGGACCTTCTTGTTGACGATGAAACACAGAAATTACATCGGAATTAAGTACAAAAGGCACAATGCCGACTTAAGTACAAAAAGACTGACTCTTGTTAATGACTATGTTTTGAACCATTCCTGTGACACTAGTTATAGATTCCGATGCTTCACTGCAGGTGTACTGTATCCCTCTGACCTTCTTATTGATGATGAAACACAGAAATTGCATTGGAATTAAATAGAAAAGGCACAATGCCGACTTAAGTACAAGAAGACTGACTCTTCTTACTGTCTATGTTTTGAACCATTCCTGTGTCACTAGTTGTAGATTCCGATGCTTGACTTCAGGTTTACTGTATCCCTACGACCTTCTTATTGACGATGAAACACAGAAATTTCATCGGAGTTTAATACAAAAGGCACAATGCCGTCTCAAGTACAAGAAGACTGACTCTTCTTCCTGTCTATGACTTGATCCATTCCTGTGACACTAGTTATAGATTCCGATGCTTCACTTCAGGTTTACTGTATCCCTTGGACCTTCTTATTGACGATGAAACACAGAAATTGCATCCGAATTAAATACAAAAGGCACAATGCCGACTTAAGTACAAGAAGACTGTATCTTCTTACTGTCTATGTTTAGAACCATTCCTGTGACACTAGTTATAGATTCCGATGCTTCACTTCTGGTTTACTGCATCCCTCTGAAGTTCTTATTGACGATGAAACCCAGAAATTGCACCGGAATTAAGTGCAAAATGCACAATGCCGACTTAAGTACAAGAAGACTGACTCTTCGTACACTCTATGATATGAACCATTATATTGACACTAGTTATAGATTGTGATGCTACACTCCAGGTTTACTGTATCCCTTGGACCTTCTTATTGACGAAGAAACACTGAAATTGCACGGGAATTAAATAGAAAGGGCACAATGCCGACTTAAGGACACGAGGACTGACTCTTCTTACTGACTGTATTTTGAACCATTCCTGTGACACTAGTTATAGATTCCGATGTTTCACTTCAGGTTTACTGTATCCATCTGACCTTCTTATTGACGATGAAACACAGATATTGCATCGGAATTAAATAGAAAAATCACAATGCCGACTTAAGTACAAGATTACTGACTCTTCTTACTGTCAAGGTTTTCAACCATTCCAGTGACACTAGTTATAGATTCCGATGCATGACTTCAGGTTTACTGTATCCCTTGGACCTTCTTATTGACGATGAAACACAGAAATTCCATCGGAATTTAAAACAAACGGCACAATGCCGACTCAAGTACAAGATGACTGACTCTTCTTACTGTCTATGATTTGAACCACTCCAGTAACACTAGTTACAGATTCCGATGCTTCACTGCAGGTTTACTGTATCCCTCTGACCTTCTTATTGACGATGAAACACAGAAATTGCATCGGAATTAAATACAAAAGGCACAATGCCGACTTAAGTACAAGAAGACTGACTCTTCTTACTGACTATGTTTTGAACCATTTCTGTGAGACTAGTTATAGTTTCCGATGCTTCACTCCAGGTTTACTGTATCCCTTGGACCTTCTTATTGACGATGAACCGCAGAAATTGCATCGGAATTAAATACAAAAGGCACAATGCCGACTTAAGGACAAGAAGACTGTCTCTTCTTACTGACTATGTTTTGAACCATTCCTGTGACACTAGTTATAGATTGCGATGCTTCACTTCAGGTTTACTGTATCCCTTGGACCTTCTTATTGACGATGAAACACAGAAATTGCATCGGAATTAAACCCAAACGACACAATACCGACGAAAGTACAAAAAGACTGTATGTTCTTACTGTTTATGTTTTGAACCATTCCTGTGACACTAGTTACAGATTCCGATGCTCCACTTCAGGTTTACTGTATCCCTCTGACCTTCTTATTGACGATGAAACACAGAAATTGCATCGGAATTAAATACAAAAGGCACAATGCCGACTTAAGTACAAGATGACTGACTCTTCTTACTGACTATGTTTTGAACCATTCCTGTGACACTAGTTATAGATTCCGATGGTTCACTTCAGGTTTACAGTATCCCGTGGACCTTCTTATTGTCGATGAAACGCTGAATTTGCATCGGAATTAAATACAAAATGCACAATGCCGACTTAAGGGCAAGAAGACTGACTCTTCTTACTGACTATGTTTTGAACCATTCCTCTGACACTAGTTATAGATTCCCATGCTTCACTTCTGGTTCTCTGTATCTCTCTGACCTTCTTATTGACGATGAAACACAGAAATTGCATCAGAATAAAGCCCAAAAGGCACAATGCCGACTTAAGTACAAGAAGACTCACTCTTCTTACTGACTATGTTTGAACCATTCCTGTGACACTAGTTATAGATTCCGATGCTTCACTTCACGTTTACTCTATCCCTTTGACCTTCTTATTGACGATGAAACACAGAAATTGCATCGGAATTAAATACAAAAGGCACAATGCCGACTTGAGTACATAAAGACTGACCCTTCTTACTGACTATGTTTTCAACCATTCCTGTGACACTAGTTATAGATTCCGATGCTACACTCCTGGTTTACTGTATCCCTTGGACCTTCTTATTGACGATGAAACACAGATATTGCATCGCAATTAAATACAAAATTCACAATGCCGACTTAAGGACAAGAAGACTGACTCTTCTTTCTGACTATGTTTTGAACCATTCCTGTGACACTACTTATACATTCCGATGCATCACTTCAGGTTTACTGTTTCCCTCTGACCTTCTTATTGACGATGAAACACGGAAATAGCATGGGAATTAATTACAAAAGGCACAACGCCGACTTAAGTACAAGAAGACTGTGTCTTCTTACTGTCTATGCTTTGAACCATTCCTGTGACACTAGTTATTGATTCCGATGCTTCACTCCAGGTTTACTGTATCCCGTGGACCTTCTTATTGACGATGAAGTACAGAAATAGCATCGGAATTAAATACAAAAGGAACAATGCCGACTTAAGGACAAGAAGACTGACTCTTCTTTCTGACTATGTTTTGAACCATTCCTGTGACACTAGTTATAGATTACGATGCTTCACTTCAGGTTTACTGTATCTCTCTGACCTTCTTATTGACGATGGAACACAGATGTTACATCGGAATTAAATAGAAAAATCACAATGCCGACTTAAGTACAAGAAGACTCACTCTTCTTACTGACTATGTTTGAACCATTCCTGTGACACTAGTTACAGATTCCGATGCTTCACCTCACGTTTACTCTATCCCTTGGACCTTCTTATTGACGATGAAACACAGAAATTGCATCGGAATTAAATAGAAAAGGCACAATGCCGACTTATGTACAAGAAGACTGACTCTTCTTACTGTCTATGTTTTGAACCATTCCTGTGACACTAGTTGTAGATTCCGATGATTGACTTCAGGTTTGCTGTATCACTACGACCTTCTTATTGACGATGAAACACAGATATTGCATCGCAATTAAATACAAAAGGCAAAATGCCGACTTAAGGACAAGAAGACGGACTCTTCTTTCTGACTATGTTTTGAACCATTCCTGTGACACTAGTTGTAGATTCCGATGCTTGACTTCAGGTTTACTGTATCCCTACGACCTTCTTATTGACGATGAAACACAGAAATTTCATCGGAGTTTAATACAAAAGGCACAATGCCGTCTCAAGTACAAGAAGACTGACTCTTCTTCCTGTCTATGATTTGATCCATTCCTGTGACACTAGTTATAGATTCCGATGCTTCACTTCAGGTTTACTGTATCCCTTGGACCTTCTTATTGACGATGAAACACAGAAATTGCATCCGAATTAAATACAAAAGGCACAATGCCGACTTAAGTACAAGAAGACTGTATCTTCTTACTGTCTATGTTTAGAACCATTCCTGTGACACTAGTTATAGATTCCGATGCTTCACTCCGGGTTTACTGTATCCCTTGGACCTTCTTATTGACGATTAAACACAGAAATTGCATCGGAATTAAATACAAAAGGCTCAATGCCGCCTTAAGGACAAGAAGTCTGACTCTTCTTACTGACTAAGCTTTGAACCATTCCTGTGACACTAGTTATAGATTCCGATGCTTCACTTCAGGTTTACTGTATCCCTCTGACCTTCTTATTGACGATGAAACCCAGAAATTGCACCGGAATTAAGTGCAAAATGCACAATGCCGACTTAAGTACAAGAAGACTGACTCTTCGTACGCTCTATGATATGAACCATTATATTGACACTAGTTATAGATTGTGATGCTACACTCCAGGTTTACTGTATCCCTTGGACCTTCTTATTGACGAAGAAACACTGAAATTGCACGGGAATTAAATAGAAAGGGCACAATGCCGACTTATGGACACGAGGACTGACTCTTCTTACTGACTGTATTTTGAACCATTCCTGTGACACTAGTTATAGATTCCGATGTTTCACTTCAGGTTTACTATATCCTTCTGACCTTCTTATTGACGATGAAACACAGATATTGCATCGGAATTAAATAGAAAAATCACAATGCCGACTTAAGTACAAGATTACTGACTCTTCTTACTGTCAAGGTTTTCAACCATTACAGTGACACTAGTTATAGATTCCGATGCATGACTTCAGGTTTACTGTATCCCTTGGACCTTCTTATTGACGATGAAACACAGAAATTGCATCGGAATTAAACCCAAACGACACAATACCGACGTAAGTACAAAAAGACTGTATCTTCTTACTGTTTATGTTTTGAACCATTCCTGTGACACTAGTTACAGATTCCGATGCTCCACTTCAGGTTTACTGTATCCCTCTGACCTTCTTATTGACGATGAAACACAGAAATTGCATCGGAATTAAATACAAAAGGCACAATGCCGACTTAAGTACAAGATGACTGACTCTTCTTACTGACTATGTTTTGAACCATTCCTGTGACACTAGTTATAGATTCCGATGGTTCACTTCAGGTTTACAGTATCCCGTGGACCTTCTTATTGTCGATGAAACGCTGAATTTGCATCGGAATTAAATACAAAATGCACAATGCCGACTTAAGGGCAAGAAGACTGACTCTTCTCACTGACTATGTTGTGAACCATTCCTCTGACACTAGTTATAGATTCCCATGCTTCACTTCTGGTTTTCTGTATCTCTCTGACCTTCTTATTGACGATGAAACACAGAAATTGCATCAGAATAAAGCCCAAAAGGCACAATGCCGACTTAAGTACAAGAAGACTCACTCTTCTTACTGACTATGTTTGAACCATTCCTGTGACCCTAGTTATAGATTCCGATGCTTCACTTCACGTTTACTCTATCCCTTTGACCTTCTTAATGACGATGAAACACAGAAATTGCATCGGAATTAAATACAAAATGCACAATGCCGACTTAAGTACATAAAGACTGACCCTTCTTACTGACAATGTTTTGAACCATTCCTGTGACACTAGTTATAGATTCCGATGCTACACTACTGGTTTACTGTATCCCTTGGACCTTCTTATTGACGATGAAACACAGATATTGCATCGCAATTAAATACAAAATTCACAATGCCGACTTAAGGACAAGAAGACTGACTCTTCTTTCAGACTATGTTTTGAACCATTCCTGTGACACTACTTATACATTCCGATGCATCACTTCAGGTTTAAAGTTTCCCTCTGATCTTCTTATTGACGATGAAACACGGAAATAGCATGGGAATTAATTACAAAAGGCACAACGCCGACTTAAGTACAAGAAGACTGTATCTTCTTACTGTCTATGCTTTGAACCATTCCTG
Organism: Schistocerca piceifrons; assembly: GCF_021461385.2. NCBI lineage: Eukaryota > Metazoa > Arthropoda > Insecta > Orthoptera > Acrididae > Schistocerca > Schistocerca piceifrons. The sequence goes on along the minus strand of NW_025727587.1, from coordinate 31,786 downwards.
TGACACTAGTTATTGATTCCGATGCTTCACTCCAGGTTTACTGTATCCCTTGGACCTTCTTATTGACGATGAAATACAGAAATAGCATCGGAATTAAATACAAAAGGCACAATGCCGACTTAAGGACAAGAAGACTGACTCTTCTTTCTGACTATGTTTTGAACCATTCCTGTGACACTAGTTATAAATTACGATGCTTCGCTTCAGGTTTACTGTTTCCCTCTGACCTTCTTATTGACGATGGAACACAGATGTTACATCGGAATTAAATAGAAAAGGCACAATGCCGACTTAAGTACAAGAAGACTCACTCTTCTTACTGACTATGTTTGAACCATTCCTGTGACACTAGTTACAGATTCCGATGCTTCACCTCACGTTTACTCTATCCCTTGGACCTTCTTATTGACGATGAAACACAGAAATTGCATCGGAATTAAATAGAAAAAGCACAATGCCGACTTATGTACAAGAAGACTGACTCTTCTTACTGTCTATGTTTTGAACCATTAATGTGACTCTAGTTGTAGATTCCGATGATTGACTTCAGGTTTACTGTATCACTACGACCTTCTTATTGACGATGAAACACAGATATTGCATCGCAATTAAATACAAAAGGCAAAATGCCGACTTAAGGACAAGAAGACTGACTCTTCTTTCTGACTATGTTTTGAACCATTCCTGTGACACTACTTATACATTCCGATGCATCACTTCAGGTTTACTGTTTCCCTCTGACCTTCTTATTGACGATGAAACACAGAAATAGCATGGGAATTAAATACAAAAGGCACAACGCCGACTTAAGTACAAGAAGACTGTATCTTCTAACTGTCTATGCTTTGAACCATTCCTGTGACACTAGTTATAGATTCCGATGCTTCACTCCAGGTTTACTGTATCCCTTGGACCTTCTTATTGACGATGAAATATAGAAATAGCATCGGAATTAAATACAAAAGGCACAATGCCGACTTAAGGACATGAAGACTGACTCTTCTTTCTGACTATGTTTTGAACCATTCCTGTGACACTAGTTATAGATTACGATGCTTCACTTCAGGTTTACTGTATCCCTCTGACCTTCTTGTTGACGATGAAACACAGATATTACATCGGAATTAAATACAAAAGGCATAATGCCGACTTAAGTACAAAAAGGCTGACTCTTGTTACTGACTATGTTTTGAACCATTCCTGTGACACTAGTTATAGATTCCGATGCTTCCCTTCAGGTGTACTGTATCCCTCTGACCTTCTTATTGACGATGATACACAGAAACTGCATCGGAATTAAATACAAAAGGCACAATGCCGACTTAAGGACAAGAAGACTGACTCTTCTTTCTGACTATGTTTTGAACCATTCCTGTGACACTAGTTATAGATTAAGATGCTTCACTTCAGGTTTACTGTATCCCTGTGACCTTCTTATTGACGATGAAACACAGAAATCACATCGGAATTAAATGCAAAAGGCACAATGCCGACTTAAGTACACAAAGACTGACTCTTCTTACTGACTATGTTTTGAACCATTCCTCTGACACTAGTTATAGATTCCCACGCTTCACTTCAGGTTTTCAGTATCTCTCTGACCTTCTCATTGACGATGAAACACAGAAATTGCATCAGAATTAAGGCCAAAAGGCACAATGCCGGCTTAAGTACATGAAGACCGACTCTTCTTACTGACTGTAGTTTGAATCATTCCTGTGACACTAGTTATAGCTTCCAATGCTTCACTTCGGGTTTACTGTATCCCTTGGACCTTCTTATTGACGATGAAAATCAGAAATTGCATCGGAATTAAATACAAAAGGCACAAAGCCGACTTAAGTACTGTCTGTGTTTTGAACCATTCCTGTGCCAGTAGTTATAGATTTCGATGCTTCACTCCAGGTTTACTGTATCAGTCGGACCTTCTCATTGACGATGAAACACTGAAATTGCATCGAAATTTAATAGAAAAGGCACAATGCCGACTTAATTACAAGAAGACTCACTCTTCTTACTGACTATGTTTGAACCATTCCTGTGACACTAGTTATAGATTCCGATGCTTCACTTCACGTTTACTCTATCACTTGGACCTTCTTATTGACGATGAAACACAGTAATTGCATCGGAAGTAATACAAAAGACACACTGCCGACTTAAGTACATAAAGACTGACCCTTCTTACTGACTATGATTTGAACCATTCCTGTGACACTAGTTATAGATCTCGATGCTACACTCCAGGTTTCCTGTATCCCTTGGACCTTCTTATTGACGATGAAACACAGATATTGCATCGGAATTAAATACAAAAGGCCCAACGACGACTTAAGTACAAGAAGACTGTATCTTCTTACTGTCTATGCTTTGAACCATTCCTGTGACACTAGTTATAGATTCCGATGCTTCACTCCAAGTTTACTGTATCCCTTGGACCTTCTTATTGACGATGAAACACAGAAATAGCATCGCAATTAAATACAAAAGGCACAATGCCGACCTAAGGACAAGAAGACTGACTCTTCTTTCTGACTATGATTTGAACCATTCCTGTGACACTAGTTATAGATTACGATGCTTCACTTCAGGTTTACTGTATCCCTCTGACCTTATTATTGACGATGAAACACAGAAATTTAATCGGAATTAAATACAAAAGGCACAATGCCGACTTAAGTACAATAAGACTGACTCTTGTTACTGACTATGTTTTGATCCATTCCTGTGACACTAGTTATAGATTCCGATGCTTCACTTCAGGTGTACTGTATCCCTCTGACCTTCTTATTGACGATGAAACACAGAAATTGCATCGGAATTAAATAGAAAATGCACAATGCCGACTTAAGTACAAGAAGACTGACTCTTCTTCCTGTCTATGTTTTGAACCATTCCTGTGACACTAGTTGTAGATTCCGATGCTTGACTTCAGGTTTACTGTATCAATACGACCTTCTTATTGACGATGAAACACAAAAATTGCATCGGAATTTAATACAAAATCCACAATGCCGACTTAAGTACAAGAAGACTGACTCTTCTTACTGTCTACGTTCTCAACCATTCCTGTGACACTAGTTGTAGATTCCGATGCCTGACTTCAGGTTTACTGTGTCCCTACGACATTCTTATTGACGATGAAACACAGAAATTGCATTGGAATTAAATACAAAAGGCACAAAGCCGACTTAAGTACTGTCTGTGCTTTGAGCCATTCCTGTGCCAGTACTTATAGATTCCGATGATTCACTCCAGGTTTACTGTATCCCTCGGACCTTCTTATTGACGATAAAACACTGATATTGCATCGGAATTAAATAGAAAAGGCACAATGCCGACTTAAGTACAAGAAGACTCACTCTTCTTACTGACTATGTTTGAACCATTCCTGTGACACTAGTTATAGATTGCGATGCTTCACTTCACGTTTACTCTATCCCTTGGACCTTCTTATTGACGATGAAACACAGAAATTGCATCGGAATTAAATACAAAAGGCACAATGCCGACTTAAGTACATAAAGACTGACCCTTCTCACTGACTATGTTTTGAACCATTCCTGTGACACTAGTTATAGATTCCGATGCTACACTTTAGGTTTACTGTATCCCTTGGACCTTCTTATTGACGATGAAACACAGATATTGCATCGCAATTAAATACAAAAGGCACAATGCCAACATAAGGACAAGAAGACTGACTCTTCTTTCTGACTATGTTTTGAACCATTCCTGTGACACTACTTATATATTCCGATGCATGACTTCAGGTTTACTGTTTCCCTCTGACCTTCTTATTGACGATGAAACACAGAAATAGCATGGGAATTAAATACAAAAGGCACAACGCCGACTTAAGTACAAGAAGACTGTATCTTCTTATTGTCTATGCTTTGAACCATTCCTGTGACACTAGTTATTGATTCCGATGCTTCACTCAAGGTTTACTGTATCCCTTGGACCTTCTTATTGACGATGAAATACAGAAATAGCATCGGAATTAAATAAAAAAGGCACAATGCCGACTTAAGTACAAGAAGACAGACTCTTCTTTCTGACTATGTTTTGAACCATTCCGGTGACACTAGTTATAGATTACGGTGCTTCACTTCAGGTTTACTGTATCCCTCTGACCTTCTTATTGACGATGGAACACAGATATTACATCGGAATTAAATAGAAAAGGCACAATGCCAACATAAGGACAAGAAGACTGACTCTTCTTTCTGACTATGTTTTGAACCATTCCTGTGACACTACTTATATATTCCGATGCATGACTTCAGGTTTACTGTTTCCCTCTGACCTTCTTATTGACGATGAAACACAGAAATAGCATGGGAATTAAATACAAAAGGCACAACGCCGACTTAAGTACAAGAAGACTGTATCTTCTTATTGTCTATGCTTTGAACCATTCCTGTGACACTAGTTATTGATTCCGATGCTTCACTCAAGGTTTACTGTATCCCTTGGACCTTCTTATTGACGATGAAATACAGAAATAGCATCGGAATTAAATACAAAAGGCACAATGCCGACTTAAGTACAAGAAGACTGACTCTTCTTTCTCACTATGTTTTGAACCATTCCTGTGACACTAGTTATAGATTCCGATGCTTCACTTCACGTTTACTCTATCCCTTGGACCTTCTTATTGACGATGAAACACAGAAATTGCATCGGAATTAAATAGAAAAGGCACAATGCCGACTTATGTACAAGAAGACTGACTCTTCTTACTGTCTATATTTTGAAACATTCCTGTGACACTAGTTGTAGATTCCGATGATTGACTTCAGGTTTACTGTATCCCTACGACCTTCTTATTGACGATGAAACACAGATATTGCATCGCAATTAAATACAAAAGGCAAAATGCCGACTTAAGGACAAGAAGACTGACTCTTCTTTCTGACTATGTTTTGAACCATTCCTGTGACACTACTTATAAATTCCGATGCATCACTTTAGGTTTACTGTTTCCCTCTGACCTTCTTATTGACGATGAAACACAGAAATAGCATGGGAATTAAATACAAAAGGCACAACGCCGACTTAAGTACAAGAAGACTGTATCTTCTTACTGTCTATGCTTGGAACCATTCCTGTGACACCAGTTATAGATTCCGATGCTTCACTCCAGGTTTACTGTATCCCTTGGACCTTCTTATTGACGATGAAATACAGAAATAGCATCGGAATTAAATACAAATGGCACAATGTCGACTTAAGGACAAGAAGACTGACTCTACTTTCTGACTATGTTTTGAACCATTCCTGTGACACTAGTTATAGATTACGATGCTTCACTTCAGGTTTACTGTATCCCTCTGACCTTCTTGTTGACGATGAAACACAGATATTACATCGGAATTAAATACAAAAGGCATAATGCCGACTTAAGTACAAAAGGACTGACTCTTGTTACTGACTATGTTTTGAACCATTCCTGTGACACTAGTTATAGATTCCGATGCTTCACTTCAGGTGTACTGTATCCCTCTGACCTTCTTATTGACGATGAAACACAGAAATTGCATCGGAATTAAATACAAAAGGCACAATGCCGACTTAAGGACAAGAATACGGACTCTTCTTTCTGACTATGTTTTGAACCATTCCTGTGACACTAGTTATAGATTAAGATGCTTCACTTCAGGTATACTGTATCCCTCTGACCTTCTTATTGACGATGAAACACAGAAATTACATCGGAATTAAATGCAAAAGGCACAATGCCGACTTAAGTACACAAAGACTGACTCTTCTTAATGACTATGTTTTGAACCATTCCTCTGACACTAGTTATAGATTCCCATGCTTCACTTCAGGTTTTCTGTATCTCTCTGACCTTCTCATTGACGATGAAACACAGAAATTGCATCAGAATTAAGCCCAAAAGGCACAATGCCGACTTAAGTACATGAAGACCGACTCTTCTTACTGACTATGGTTTGAATCATTCCTGTGACACTAGTTATAGCTTCCGATGCTTCACTTCAGGTTTACTGTATCCCTTGGACCTTCTTATTGACGATGAAACACAGATATTGCATCGGAATTAAATACAAAAGGCCCAACGACGACTTAAGTACAAGAAGACTGTATCTTCTTACTGTCTATGCTTTGAACCATTCCTGTGACACTAGTTATAGATTCCGATGCTTCACTCCAGGTTTACTGTATCCCTTGGACCTTCTTATTGACGATGGAACACAGAAATAGCATCGCAATTAAATACAAAAGGCACAATGCCGACCTAAGGACAAGAAGACTGACTCTTCTTTCTGACTATGATTTGAACCATTCCTGTGACACTAGTTATAGATTACGATGCTTCACTTCAGGTTTACTGTATCCCTCTGACCTTCTTATTGACGATGAAACACAGAAATTTAATCGGAATTAAATACAAAAGGCACAATGCCGACTTAAGTACAATAAGACTGACTCTTGTTACTGACTATGTTTTGATCCATTCCTGTGACACTAGTTATTGATTCCGATGCTTCACTTCAGGTGTACTGTATCCCTCTGACCTTCTTATTGACGATGAAACACAGAAATTGCATCGGAATTAAATAGAAAATGCACAATGCCGACTTAAGTACAAGAAGACTGACTCTTCTTCCTGTCTATGTTTTGAACCATTCCTGTGACACTAGTTGTAGATTCCGATGCTTGACTTCATGTTTACTGTATCAATACGACCTTCTTATTGACGATGAAACACAAAAATTGCATCGGAATTTAATACAAAATCCACAATGCCGACTTAAGTACAAGAAGACTGACTCTTCTTACTGTCTACGTTCTCAACCATTCCTGTGACACTAGTTGTAGATTCCGATGCTTGACTTCAGGTTTACTGTATCCCTACGACATTCTTATTGACGATGAAACACAGATATTGCATCGGAATTAAATACAAAAGGCACAAAGCCGACTTAAGTACTGTCTGTGCTTTGAGCCATTCCTGTGCCAGTAGTTATAGATTCCGATGATTCACTCCAGGTTTACTGTATCCCTCGGACCTTCTTATTGACGATAAAAAACTGATATTGCATCGGAATTAAATAGAAAAGGCACAATGCCGACTTAAGTACAAGAAGACTCACTCTTCTTACTGACTATGTTTGAACCATTCCTGTGACACTAGTTATAGATTGCGATGCTTCACTTCACGTTTACTCTATCCCTTGGACCTTCTTATTGAGGATGAAACACAGAAATTGCATCGGAATTAAATACAAAAGGCACAATGCCGACTGAAGTACATAAAGACTGACCCTTCTCACTGACTATGTTTTGAACCATTCCTGTGACACTAGTTATAGATTCCGATGCTACACTTTAGGTTTACTGTATCCCTTGGACCTTCTTATTGACGATGAAACACAGATATTGCATCGCAATTAAATACATAAGGCACAATGCCGACATAAGGACAAGAAGACTGACTCTTCTTTCTGACTATGTTTTGAACCATTCCTGTGACACTACTTATATATTCCGATGCATGACTTCAGGTTTACTGTTTCCCTCTGACCTTCTTATTGACGATGAAACACAGAAATAGCATGGGAATTAAATACAAAAGGCACAACGCCGACTTAAGTACAAGAAGACTGTATCTTCTTATTGTCTATGCTTTGAACCATTCCTGTGACACTAGTTATTGATTCCGATGCTTCACTCCAGGTTTACTGTATCCCTTGGACCTTCTTATTGACGATGAAATACAGAAATAGCATCGGAATTAAATACAAAAGGCACAATGCCGACTTAAGTACAAGAAGACAGACTCTTCTTTCTGACTATGTTTTGAACCATTCCGGTGACACTAGTTATAGATTACGGTGCTTCACTTCAGGTTTACTGTATCCCTCTGACCTTCTTATTGACGATGGAACACAGATATTACATTGGAATTAAATAGAAAAGGCACAATGCCGACTTAAGTACAAGAGGACTCACTCTTCTTACTGACTATGTTTGAACCATTCCTGTGACACCAGTTATAGATTCCGATGCTTCACTTCACGTTTACTCTATCCCTTGGACCTTCTTATTGACGATGAAACACAGAAATTGCATCGGAATTAAATAGAAAAAGCACAATGATGACTTATGTAAAAGAAGACTGACTCTTCTTACTGTCTATGTTTTGAACCATTCCTGTGATACTAGTTGTAGATTCCGATGATTGACTTCAGGTTTACTGTATCCCTACGACCTTCGTATTGACGATGAAACACAGATATTGCATCGCAATTAAATACAAAAGGCAAAATGCCGACTTAAGGACAAGAAGACTGACTCTTCTTTCTGACTATGTTTTGAACCATTCCTGTGACACTACTTATACATTCCGATGCATCACTTCAGGTTTACTGTTTCCCTCTGACCTTCTTATTGACGATGAAACACAGAAATAGCATGGGAATTAAATACAAAAGGCACAACGCCGACTTAAGTACAAGAAGACTGTATCTTCTTACTGTCTATGCTTTGAACCATTCCTGTGACACTAGTTATAGATTCCGATGCTTCACTCCAGGTTTACTGTATCCCTTGGACCTTCTTATTGACGATCAAATATAGAAATAGCATCGGAATTAAATACAAAAGGCACAATGCCGACTTAAGGACAAGAAGACTGACTCTTCTTTCTGACTATGTTTTGAACCATTCCTGTGACACTAGTTATAGATTACGATGCTTCACTTCAGGTTTACTGTATCCCTCTGACCTTCTTGTTGACGATGAAACACAGATATTACATCGGAATTAAATACAAAAGGCATAATGCCGACTTAAGTACAAAAAGGCTGACTCTTGTTACTGACTATGTTTTGAACCATTCCTGTGACACTAGTTATAGATTCCGATGCTTCCCTTCAGGTGTACTGTATCCCTCTGACCTTCTTATTGACGATGATACACAGAAATTGCATCGGAATTAAATACAAAAGGCACAATGCCGACTTAAGGACAAGAAGACTTACTCTTCTTTCTGACTATGTTTTGAACCATTCCTGTGACACTAGTTATAGATTAAGATGCTTCACTTCAGGTTTACTGTATCCCTGTGACCTTCTTATTGACGATGAAACACAGAAATCACATCGGAATTAAATGCAAAAGGCACAATGCCGACTTAAGTACACAAAGACTGACTCTTCTTACTGACTATGTTTTGAACCATTCCTCTGACACTAGTTATAGATTCCCACGCTTCAATTCAGGTTTTCAGTATCTCTCTGACCTTCTCATTGACGATGAAACACAGAAATTGCATCAGAATTAAGGCCAAAAGCCACAATGCCGACTTAAGTACATGAAGACCGACTCTTCTTACTGACTGTGGTTTGAATCATTCCTGTGACACTAGTTATAGCTTCCAATGCTTCACTTCAGGTTTACTGTATCCCTTGGACCTTCTTATTGACGATGAAAATCAGAAATTGCATCGGAATTAAATACAAAAGGCACAAAGCCGACTTAAGTACTGTCTGTGTTTTGAACCATTCCTGTGCCAGTAGTTATAGATTTCGATGCTTCACTCCAGGTTTACTGTATCAGCCGGGCCTTCTTATTGACGATGAAACACTGAAATTGCATCGAAATTTAATAGAAAAGGCACAATGCCGACTTAATTACAAGAAGACTCACTCTTCTTACTGACTATGTTTGAACCATTCCTGTGACACTAGTTATAGATTCCGATGCTTCACTTCACGTTTACTCTATCACTTGGACCTTCTTATTGACGATGAAACACAGTAATTGCATCGGAAGTAATACAAAAGACACACTGCCGACTTAAGTACATAAAGACTGACCCTTCTTACTGACTATGATTTGAACCATTCCTGTGACACTAGTTATAGATCTCGATGCTACACTCCAGGTTTACTGTATCCCTTGGACCTTCTTATTGACGATGAAACACAGATATTGCATCGGAATTAAATACAAAAGGCCCAACGACGACTTAAGTACAAGAAGACTGTATCTTCTTACTGTCTATGCTTTGAACCATTCCTGTGACACTAGTTATAGATTCCGATGCTTCACTCCAGGTTTACTGTATCCCTTGGACCTTCTTATTGACGATGAAACACAGAAATAGCATCGCAATTAAATACAAAAGGCACAATGCCGACCTAAGGACAAGAAGACTGACTCTTCTTTCTGACTATGATTTGAACCATTCCTGTGACACTAGTTATAGATTACGATGCTTCACTTCAGGTTTACTGTATCCCTCTGACCTTCTTATTGACGATGAAACACAGAAATTTAATCGGAATTAAATACAAAAGGCACAATGCCGACTTAAGTACAATAAGACTGACTCTTGTTACTGACTATGTTTTGATCCATTCCTGTGACACTAGTTATAGATTCCGATGCTTCACTTCAGGTGTACTGTATCCCTCTGACCTTCTTATTGACGATGAAACACAGAAATTGCATCGGAATTAAATAGAAAATGCACAATGCCGACTTAAGTACAAGAAGACTGACTCTTCTTCCTGTCTATGTTTTGAACCATTCCTGTGACACTAGTTGTAGATTCCGATGCTTGACTTCAGGTTTACTGTATCCCTACGACATTCTTATTGACGATGAAACACAGAAATTGCATCGGAATTAAATACAAAAGGCACAAAGCCGACTTAAGTACTGTCTGTGCTTTGAGCCATTCCTGTGCCAGTAGTTATAGATTCCGATGATTCACTCCAGGTTTACTGTATCCCTCGGACCTTCTTATTGACGATAAAACACTGATATTGCATCGGAATTAAATAGAAAAGGCACAATGCCGACTTAAGTACAAGAAGACTCACTCTTCTTACTGACTATGTTTGAACCATTCCTGTGACACTAGTTATAGATTGCGATGCTTCACTTCACGTTTACTCTATCCCTTGGACCTTCTTATTGACGATGAAACACAGAAATTGCATCGGAATTAAATACAAAAGGCACAATGCCGACTTAAGTACATAAAGACTGACCCTTCTCACTGACTATGTTTTGAACCATTCCTGTGACACTAGTTATAGATTCCGATGCTACACTTTAGGTTTACTGTATCCCTTGGACCTTCTTATTGACGATGAAACACAGATATTGCATCGCAATTAAATACAAAAGGCACAATGCCGACATAAGGACAAGAAGACTGACTCTTCTTTCTGACTATGTTTTGAACCACTCCTGTGACACTACTTATATATTCCGATGCATGACTTCAGGTTTACTGTTTCCCTCTGACCTTCTTATTGACGATGAAACACAGAAATAGCATGGGAATTAAATACAAAAGGCACAACGCCGACTTAAGTACAAGAAGACTGTATCTTCTTATTGTCTATTCTTTGAACCGTTCCTGTGACACTAGTTATTGATTCCGATGCTTCACTCCAGGTTTACTGTATCCCTTGGACCTTCTTATTGACGATGAAATACAGAAATAGCATCGGAATTAAATACAAAAGGCACAATGCCGACTTAAGTACAAGAAGACAGACTCTTCTTTCTGACTATGTTTTGAACCATTCCGGTGACACTAGTTATAGATTACGGTGCTTCACTTCAGGTTTACTGTATCCCTCTGACCTTCTTATTGACGATGGAACACAGATATTACATCGGAATTAAATAGAAAAAGCACAATGCCGACTTATGTAAAAGAAGACTGACTCTTCTTACTGTCTATGTTTTGAACCATTCCTGTGATACTAGTTGTAGATTCCGATGATTGACTTCAGGTTTACTGTATCCCTACGACCTTCGTATTGACGATGAAACACAGATATTGCATCGCAATTAAATACAAAAGGCAAAATGCCGACTTAAGGACAAGAAGACTGACTCTTCTTTCTGACTATGTTTTGAACCATTCCTGTGACACTACTTATACATTCCGATGCATCACTTCAGGTTTACTGTTTCCCTCTGACCTTCTTATTGACGATGAAACACAGAAATAGCATGGGAATTAAATACAAAAGGCACAACGCCGACATAAGTACAAGAAGACTGTATCTTCTTACTGTCTATGCTTTGAACCATTCCTGTGACACTAGTTATAGATTCCGATGCTTCACTCCAGGTTTACTGTATCCCTTGGACCTTCTTATTGACGATGAAATACAGAAATAGCATCGGAATTAAATACAAAAGGCACAATGCCGACTTAAGTACAAGAAGACTGACTCTTCTTTCTCACTATGTTTTGAACCATTCCTGTGACACTAGTTATAGATTCCGATGCTTCACTTCACGTTTACTCTATCCCTTGGACCTTCTTATTGACGATGAAACACAGAAATTGCATCGGAATTAAATAGAAAAGGCACAATGCCGACTTATGTACAAGAAGACTGACTCTTCTTACTGTCTATATTTTGAACCATTCCTGTGACACTAGTTGTAGATTCCGATGATTGACTTCAGGTTTACTGTATCCCTACGACCTTCTTATTGACGATGAAACACAGATATTGCATCGCAATTAAATACAAAAGGCAAAATGCCGACTTAAGGACAAGAAGACTGACTCTTCTTTCTGACTATGTTTTGAACCATTCCTGTGACACTACTTATAAATTCCGATGCATCACTTCAGGTTTACTGTTTCCCTCTGACCTTCTTATTGACGATGAAACACAGAAATAGCATGGGAATTAAATACAAAAGGCACAACGCCGACTTAAGTACAAGAAGACTGTATCTTCTTACTGTCTATGCTTGGAACCATTCCTGTGACACCAGTTATAGATTCCGATGCTTCACTCCAGGTTTACTGTATCCCTTGGACCTTCTTATTGACGATGAAATACAGAAATAGCATCGGAATTAAATACAAAAGGCACAATGCCGACTTAAGGACAAGAAGACTGACTCTACTTTCTGACTATGTTTTGAACCATTCCTGTGACACTAGTTATAGATTACGATGCTTCACTTCAGGTTTACTGTATCCCTCTGACCTTCTTGTTGACGATGAAACACAGATATTACATCGGAATTAAATACAAAAGGCATAATGCCGACTTAAGTACAAAAGGACTGACTCTTGTTACTGACTATGTTTTGAACCATTCCTGTGACACTAGTTATAGATTCCGATGCTTCACTTCAGGTGTACTGTATCCCTCTGACCTTCTTATTGACGATGAAACACAGAAATTGCATCGGAATTAAATACAAAAGGCACAATGCCGACTTAAGGACAAGAATACGGACTCTTCTTTCTGACTATGTTTTGAACCATTCCTGTGACACTAGTTATAGATTAAGATGCTTCACTTCAGGTATACTGTATCCCTCTGACCTTCTTATTGACGATGAAACACAGAAATTACATCGGAATTAAATGCAAAAGGCACAATGCCGACTTAAGTACACAAAGACTGACTCTTCTTAATGACTATGTTTTGAACCATTCCTCTGACACTAGTTATAGATTCCCATGCTTCACTTCAGGTTTTCTGTATCTCTCTGACCTTCTCATTGACGATGAAACACAGAAATTGCATCAGAATTAAGCCCAAAAGGCACAATGCCGACTTAAGTACATGAAGACCGACTCTTCTTACTGACTATGGTTTGAATCATTCCTGTGACACTAGTTATAGCTTCCGATGCTTCACTTCAGGTTTACTGTATCCCTTGGACCTTCTTATTGACGATGAAACACAGATATTGCATCGGAATTAAATACAAAAGGCCCAACGACGACTTAAGTACAAGAAGACTGTATCTTCTTACTGTCTATGCTTTGAACCATTCCTGTGACACTAGTTATAGATTCCGATGCTTCACTCCAGGTTTACTGTATCCCTTGGACCTTCTTATTGACGATGAAACACAGAAATAGCATCGCAATTAAATACAAAAGGCACAATGCCGACCTAAGGACAAGAAGACTGACTCTTCTTTCTGACTATGATTTGAACCATTCCTGTGACACTAGTTATAGATTACGATGCTTCACTTCAGGTTTACTGTATCCCTCTGACCTTCTTATTGACGATGAAACACAGAAATTTAATCGGAATTAAATACAAAAGGCACAATGCCGACTTGAGTACAATAAGACTGACTCTTGTTACTGACTATGTTTTGATCCATTCCTGTGACACTAGTTATAGATTCCGATGCTTCACTTCAGGTGTACTGTATCCCTCTGACCTTCTTATTGACGATGAAACACAGAAATTGCATCGGAATTAAATAGAAAATGCACAATGCCGACTTAAGTACAAGAAGACTGACTCTTCTTCCTGTCTATGTTTTGAACCATTCCTGTGACACTAGTTGTAGATTCCGATGCTTGACTTCAGGTTTACTGTATCAATACGACCTTCTTATTGACGATGAAACACAAAAATTGCATCGGAATTTAATACAAAATCCACAATGCCGACTTAAGTACAAGAAGACTGACTCTTCTTACTGTCTACGTTCTCAACCATTCCTGTGACACTAGTTGTAGATTCCGATGCTTGCCTTCAGGTTTACTGTATCCCTACGACATTCTTATTGACGATGAAACACAGAAATTGCATCGGAATTAAATACAAAAGGCACAAAGCCGACTTAAGTACTGTCTGTGCTTTGAGCCATTCCTGTGCCAGTAGTTATAGATTCCGATGATTCACTCCAGGTTTACTGTATCCCTCGGACCTTCTTATTGACGATAAAACACTGATATTGCATCGGAATTAAATAGAAAAGGCACAATGCCGACTTAAGTACAAGAAGACTCACTCTTCTTACTGACTATGTTTGAACCATTCCTGTGACACTAGTTATAGATTGCGATGCTTCACTTCACGTTTACTCTATCCCTTGGACCTTCTTATTGACGATGAAACACAGAAATTGCATCGGAATTAAATACAAAAGGCACAATGCCGACTTAAGTACATAAAGACTGACCCTTCTCACTGACTATGTTTTGAACCATTCCTGTGACACTAGTTATAGATTCCGATGCTACACTTTAGGTTTACTGTATCCCTTGGACCTTCTTATTGACGATGAAACACAGATATTGCATCGCAATTAAATACAAAAGGCACAATGCCGACATAAGGACAAGAAGACTGACTCTTCTTTCTGACTATGTTTTGAACCATTCCTGTGACACTACTTATATATTCCGATGCATGACTTCAGGTTTACTGTTTCCCTATGACCTTCTTATTGACGATGAAACACAGAAATAGCATGGGAATTAAATACAAAAGGCACAACGCCGACTTAAGTACAAGAAGACTGTATCTTCTTATTGTCTATGCTTTGAACCATTCCTGTGACACTAGTTATTGATTCCGATGCTTCACTCCAGGTTTACTGTATCCCTTGGACCTTCTTATTGACGATGAAATACAGAAATAGCATCGGAATTAAATACAAAAGGCACAATGCCGACTTAAGTACAAGAAGACAGACTCTTCTTTCTGACTATGTTTTGAACCATTCCGGTGACACTAGTTATAGATTACGGTGCTTCACTTCAGGTTTACTGTATCCCTCTGACCTTCTTATTGACGATGGAACACAGATATTACATCGGAATTAAATAGAAAAGGCACAATGCCGACTTAAGTACAAGAGGACTCACTCTTCTTACTGACTATGTTTGAACCATTCCTGTGACACCAGTTATAGATTCCGATGCTTCACTTCACGTTTACTCTATCCCTTGGACCTTCTTATTGACGATGAAACACAGAAATTGCATCGGAATTAAATAGAAAAAGCACAATGCCGACTTATGTAAAAGAAGACTGACTCTTCTTACTGTCTATGTTTTGAACCATTCCTGTGATACTAGTTGTAGATTCCGATGATTGACTTCAGGTTTACTGTATCCCTACGACCTTCGTATTGACGATGAAACACAGATATTGCATCGCAATTAAATACAAAAGGCAAAATGCCGACTTAAGGACAAGAAGACTGACTCTTCTTTCTGACTATGTTTTGAACCATTCCTGTGACACTACTTATACATTCCGATGCATCACTTCAGGTTTACTGTTTCCCTCTGACCTTCTTATTGACGATGAAACACAGAAATAGCATGGGAATTAAATACAAAAGGCACAACGCCGACATAAGTACAAGAAGACTGTATCTTCTTACTGTCTATGCTTTGAACCATTCCTGTGACACTAGTTATAGATTCCGATGCTTCACTCCAGGTTTACTGTATCCCTTGGACCTTCTTATTGACGATGAAATACAGAAATAGCATCGGAATTAAATACAAAAGGCACAATGCCGACTTAAGTACAAGAAGACTGACTCTTCTTTCTGACTATGTTTTGAACCATTCCTGTGACACTAGTTATAGATTCCGATGCTTCACTTCACGTTTACTCTATCCCTTGGACCTTCTTATTGACGATGAAACACAGAAATTGCATCGGAATTAAATAGAAAAGGCACAATGCCGACTTATGTACAAGAAGACTGACTCTTCTTACTGTCTATATTTTGAACCATTCCTGTGACACTAGTTGTAGATTCCGATGATTGACTTCAGGTTTACTGTATCCCTACGACCTTCTTATTGACGATGAAACACAGATATTGCATCACAATTAAATACAAAAGGCAAAATGCCGACTTAAGGACAAGAAGACTGACTCTTCTTTCTGACTATGTTTTGAACCATTCCTGTGACACTACTTATAAATTCCGATGCATCACTTCAGGTTTACTGTTTCCCTCTGACCTTCTTATTGACGATGAAACACAGAAATAGCATGGGAATTAAATACAAAAGGCACAACGCCGACTTAAGTACAAGAAGACTGTATCTTCTTACTGTCTATGCTTGGAACCATTCCTGTGACACCAGTTATAGATTCCGATGCTTCACTCCAGGTTTACTGTATCCCTTGGACCTTCTTATTGACGATGAAATACAGAAATAGCATCGGAATTAAATACAAAATGCACAATGCCGACTTAAGGACAAGAAGACTGACACTACTTTCTGACTATGTTTTGAACCATTCCTGTGACACTAGTTATAGATTACGATGCTTCACTTCAGGTTTACTGTATCCCTCTGACCTTCTTGTTGACGATGAAACACAGATATTACATCGGAATTAAATACAAAAGGCATAATGCCGACTTAAGTACAAAAGGACTGACTCTTGTTACTGACTATGTTTTGAACCATTCCTGTGACACTAGTTATAGATTAGGATGCTTCACTTCAGGTGTACTGTATCCCTCTGACCTTCTTATTGACGATGAAACACAGAAATTGCATCGGAATTAAATACAAAAGGCACAATGCCGACTTAAGGACAAGAATACGGACTCTTCTTTCTGACTATGTTTTGAACCATTCCTGTGACACTAGTTATAGATTAAGATGCTTCACTTCAGGTATACTGTATCCCTCTGACCTTCTTATTGACGATGAAACACAGAAATTACATCGGAATTAAATGCAAAAGGCACAATGCCGACTTAAGTACACAAAGACTGACTCTTCTTAATGACTATGTTTTGAACCATTCCTCTGACACTAGTTATAGATTCCCATGCTTCACTTCAGGTTTTCTGTATCTCTCTGACCTTCTCATTGACGATGAAACACAGAAATTGCATCAGAATTAAGCCCAAAAGGCACAATGCCGACTTAAGTACATGAAGACCGACTCTTCTTACTGACTATGGTTTGAATCATTCCTGTGACACTAGTTATAGCTTCCGATGCTTCACTTCAGGTTTACTGTATCCCTTGGACCTTCTTATTGACGATGAAACACAGAAATTGCGTCGGAATTAAATACAAAAGGCACAAAGCCGACTTAAGTACTGTCTGTGTTTTGAACCATTCCTGTGCCAGTAGTTATAGATTTCGATGCTTCACTCCAGGTTTACTGTATCCCTCGGACCTTCTTATTGACAATGAAACACTGAAATTGCATCGAAATTAAATAGAAAAGGCACAATGCCGACTTAATTACAAGAAGA
Organism: Schistocerca piceifrons; assembly: GCF_021461385.2. Classification (NCBI taxonomy): domain Eukaryota; kingdom Metazoa; phylum Arthropoda; class Insecta; order Orthoptera; family Acrididae; genus Schistocerca; species Schistocerca piceifrons. Next base: position 13,750 of record NW_025727587.1, on the reverse strand, counting down.
CTCACTCTTCTTACTGACTATGTTTGAACCATTCCTGTGACACTAGTTATAGATTCCGATGCTTCACTTCACGTTTACTCTATCACTTGGACCTTCTTATTGACGATGAAACACACTAATTGCATCGGAAGTAATACAAAAGGCACAATGCCGACTTAAGTACATAAAGACTGACCCTTCTTACTGACTATGATTTGAACCATTCCTGTGACATTAGTTATAGATTCCGATGCTACACTCCAGGTTTACTGTATCCCTTGAACCTTCTTATTGACGATGAAACACAGATATTGCATCGGAATTAAATACAAAAAGCACAATGCCGACTTAAGGACAAGAAGACTGACTCTTCTTTCTGACTATGTTTTGAATCATTCCTGTGACACTACTTATACATTCCGATGCATCACTTCAGGTTTACTGTATCCCTCTGACCTTCTTATTGACGAGGAGACACAGATATAGCATGGGAATTAAATGCAAAAGGCACAACGTCGACTTAAGTACAAGAAGACTGTATCTTCTTACTGTCTATGCTTTGAACCATTCCTGTGACACTAGTTATAGATTCCGATGCTTCACTCAGGGTTTACTGTATCCCTTGGACCTTCTTATTGACGAAGAAACATAGAAATAGCATGGGAATTAAATACAAAAGGCACAACGCCGACTTAAGTACAAGAAGGTTGTATCTTCTTACTGTCTATGCTTTGAACCACTCCTGTGACACTAGTTATAGATTCCGATGCTTCACTCCAGGTTTACTGTATCCCTTGGACCTTCTTATTGACGATGAAATACAGAAATAGCATCGGAATTAAATACAAAAGGCACAATGCCGACTTAAGGACAAGAAGACTGGCTCTTCTTTCTGACTATGTTTTGAACCATTCCTGTGACACTAGTTATAGATTACGATGCTTCACTTCAGGTTTACTGTATCCCTCTGACCTTCTTATTGACGATGAAACACAGATATTACATCGGAATCAAATACAAATGGCATAATGCCGACTTAAGTACAAAAAGACTGACTCTTGTTACTGACTATGTTTTGAACCATTCCTGTGACACTAGTTATAGATTCCGATGCATCACTTCAGGTGTACTGTATCCCTCTGACCTTCTTATTGACGATGAAACACAGAAATTGCATCGGAATTAAATACATAAGGCACAATGCCGACTTAAGGACAAGAAGACTGACTCTTCTTTCTGACTATGTTTTGAACCATTCCTGTGACACTAGTTATAGATTAAGATGCTTCACTTCAGGTTTACTGTATCCCTCTGACCTTCTTATTGACGATGAAACACAGAAATTACATCGGAATTAAGTGCAAAATCCACAATGCCCACTTAAGTACACAAAGACTGACTCTTCTTACTGACTATGATTTGAACCATTCCTATGACACTAGTTATAGATTCCCATTCTTCACTTCAGGTTTTCTGTATCTCTCTGACCTTCTCTTTGACGATGAAACACAGAAATTGCATCAGAATTAAGCCCAAAAGTCACAATGCCGCCTTAAGTACATGAAGACCGACTCTTCTTACTGACTATGGTTTGAATCATTCCTGTGACACTAGTTATAGCTTCCGATGCTTCACTTCAGGTTTACTGTATCCCTTGGACCTTCTTATTGACGATGATCCACAGAAATTGCATCGGAATTAAATACAAAAGGCACAAAGCCGACTTAAGTACTGTCTGTGTTTTGAACCATTCCTGTGCCAGTAGTTATAGATTTCGATGCTTCACTCCAGGTTTACTGTATCCCTCGGACCTTCTTATTGACGATGAAACACTGAAATTGCATCGAAATTAAATAGAAAAAGGCACAATGCCGACTTAAATACAAGAAGACTAACTCTTCTTACTGACTATGTTTGAACCATTCCTGTGACACTAGTTATAGATTCCGATGCTTCATTCACGTTTACTCTATCACTTGGACCTTCTTATTGACGATGAAACACAGTAATTGCATCGGAAGTAATACAAAAGGCACAATGCCGACTTAAGTACATAAAGACTGACCCTTCTTACTGACTATGATTTGAACCATTCCTGTGACACTAGTTATAGATTCCGATGCTACACTCTAGGGTTACTGTATCCCTTGGACCTTCTTATTGACGATGAAACACAGATATTGCATCGGAAATAAATACAAAAGGCACAACGCCGACTTAAGAACAAGAAGACTGACACTCCTTACTGGCTATGTTTTGAACCATTCCTGTGACACTAGTTATAAACTCCGATACTTCACTTCAGGTTTACTGTATACCTCGGACCTTCTTATTGACGATGAAACACAGAAATTACATCGGAATTAAATACAAAAGGCACAATGCCGACTTAAGTACAATAACACTGACTCTTGTTACTGACTATGTTTTGAACCATTCCTGTGACACTAGTTACAGATTCCGATGCTTCACTTCAGGTGTACTGTATCCCTCTGACCTTCTTATTGACGATGAAACACAGAAATTGCATCGGAATTAAATAGAAAAGGCACAATGCGGACTTAAGTACAAGAAGACTGACTCTTCTTACTGTCTATGTTTTGAACCATTCCTGTGACACTAGTTGTAGATTCCGATGCTTGACTTCAGGTTTACTGTATCCCTACGACCTTCTTATTGACGATGAAACACAGAAATAGCATCGCAATTAAATACAAAAGGCACAATGCCGACTTAAGGACAAGAAGACTGACTCTTCTTTCTGACTATGATTTGAACCATTCCTGTGACACTAGTTATAGATTACGATGCTTCACTTCAGGTTTACTGTATCCCTCTGACCTTCTTATTGACGATGAAACACAGAAATTACATCGGAATTAAATACAAAAGGCACAATGCCGACTTAAGTACAATAAGACTGACTCTTGTTACTGACTATGGTTTGAACCATTCCTGTGACACTAGCTATAGATTCCGATGCTTCACTTCAGGTGTACTGTATCCCTCTGACCTTCTTATTGACGATGAAACACAGAATTTACATCGCAATTTAATACAAAAGGCACAATGCCGACTTAAGGACAAGAAGACTGACTCTTCTTTCTGACTATGATTTGAACCATTCCTGTGACACTAGTTATAGATTACGATGCTTCACTTCAGGTTTACTGTATCCCTACGACCTTCTTGTTGACGATGAAACACAAAAATTGCATCGGAATTTAATACAAAAGGCACAATGCCGACTTAAGGACAAGAAGACTGACACTCCTTACTGGCTATGTTTTGAAACATTCCTGTGACACTAGTTATAAACTCCGATACTTCACTCCAGGTTAACTATATCCCTCGGACCTTCTTATTGACGATGAAACACTGAAATTGCATCGGAATTAAATAGAAAAGGCACAATGCCGACTTAAGTACAAGGAGACTCACTCTTCTTACTGACTATGTTTGAACCATTCCTGTGACACTAGTTATAGATTCCGATGCTCCACTTCACGTTTACTCTATCACTTGGACCTTCTTATTGACGATGAAACACAGAAATTGCATCGGAATTAAATACAAAAGGCACAATGCCGACTTAAGTACATAAAGACTGACTCTTCTTGCTGACTATGCTTTGAACCATTCCTGTGACACTAGTTATAGATTCCGATGCTACACTCTAGGTTTATTGTATCCCTTGGACCTTCTTATTGACGATGAAACACAGATATTGCATCGGAATTAAATACAAAAGGCACAATGCTGACTTAAGGACAAGAAGACTGACTCTTCTTTCTGACTATGTTTTGAACCATTCCTGTGACACAACTTATACATTCCGATGCATCACTTCTGGTTTACTGTATCCCTCTGACCTTCTTATTGACGATGAATCGCAGATATAGCATGGGAATTAAATACAAAAGGCACAACGCCGACTTAAGTACAAGAAGACTGTATCTTATTACTGACTATGCTTTGAACCATTCCTGTGACACTAGTTATAGATTCCGATGCTTCACTCCAGGTTTACTGTATCCCTTGGACCTTCTTATTGACGATGAAACACAGAAATAGCATCGGAATTAAATACAAAAGGCACAATGCCGACTTAAGGATAGGAAGACTGACTCTTCTTTCTGACTATGATTTGAACCATTCCTGTGACACTAGTTATAGATTACGATGCTTCACTTCAGGTTTACTGTATCCCTCTGACCTTCTTATTGACGATGAAACACAGAAATTACATCGGAATTAAATACAAAAGGCACAATGCCAATTTAAGTACAAAGAGACTGACTCTTGTTACTGACTATGTTATGAACCATTCCTGTGACACTAGTTATAGATTCCGATGCTTCACTTCGGGTGTACTGTATCCCTCTGACATTCTTATTGACGATGAAACACAGAAATTGCATCGGAATTAAATTAAAAAGGCACAATGCCGACTTAAGTACAAGAAGACTGACTCTTCTTACTGTCTTTGTTTTGAACCATTCCTGTGACACTAGTTGTAGATTCCGATGCTTGACTTCAGGTTTACTGTATCCCTACGACCTTCTTATTGACGATGAAACACAGAAATAGCATCGCAATTAAATACAAAAGGCACAATGCCGACTTAAGGATAGGAAGACTGACTCTCCTTTCTGACTATGATTTGAACCATTCCTGTGACACTAGTTATAGATTACGATGCTTCACTTCAGGTTTACTGTATCCCTCTGACCTTCTTATTGACGATGAAACACATAAATTACATCGGAATTAAATACAAAAGGCACAATGCCGACTTAAGTACAATAAGACTGACTCTTGTTACTGACTATGTTTTGAACCATTCCTGTGACACTAGTTATAGATTCCGATGCTTCACTTCAGGTGTACTGTATCCCTCTGACCTTCTTATTGACGATGAAACACAGAATTTACATCGGAATTAAATACAAAAGGCACAATGCCGACTTAAGTACAAAAAGACTGACTCTTCTTACTGACTATGCTTTGAACCATTCCTTTGACACTAGTTATAGATTCCCATGCTTCACTTCAAGTTTTCTGTACCTCTCTGACCTTCTCATTGACGATGAAACACAGAAATTGCATCAGAATTAAGCCCAAAAGGCACAAAGCCGACTTAAGTACATGAAGACCGACTCTTCTTACTGACTATGTTTTGAACCATTCCTGTGACACTAGTTATAGATTCCGATGCTTCACTCCAGGTTTACTGTATCCCTTGGACCTTCTTATTGACGATGAAACACAGATATTGCATCGGAATTAAATACAAAAGGCACAATGCCGACTTCAGGACAAGAAGACTGACTCTTCTTTCTGACTATGTTTTGAACCATTCCTGTGAAACTACTTATACATTCCGATGCATCACTTCAGGTTTACTGTATCCCTCTGACCTTCTTATTGACGATGAAACACAGATATAGCATGGGAATTAAATACAAAAGGTACAACGCCGACTTAAGTACAAGAAGACTGTATCTTCTTACCGTCTATGCTTTGAACCATTCCTGTGACACTAGTTATAGATTGCGATGCTTCACTCCAGGTTTACTGTATCCCTTGGACATTCTTATTGACGATGAAACACAGAAATAGCATCGGAATTAAATAGAAAAGGAACAATGCTGACTTAAGGAAAAGAAGACTGACTCTTCTTTCTGACTATGTTTTAATCATTCCTGTGACACTAGTTATAGATTACGATGCTTCACTTCAGGTTTACTGTATCCCTCTGACCTCCTTATTGACGATGAAACACAGAAATTACATCGGAATTAAATACAAAAGGCACAATGCCGACATAAGTACAAAGAGACTGACTCTTGTTACTGACTATGTTTTGAACCATTCCTGTGACACTAGTTATAGATTCCGATGCTTCACTTCGGGTGTACTGTATCTCTCTGACCTTCTTATTGACGATGAAACACAGAAATTGCATCGGAATTAAATAGAAAAGGCACAATGCCGACTTCAGTACAAGAACACTGACTCTTCTTACTGTCTATGTTTTGAACCATTCCTGTGACACTAGTTGTAGATTCCGATGCTTGACTTCAGGTTTACTGTATCCCTCTGACCTTCTTATTGACGATGAAACACAGAAATTACATCGGAATTAAATACAAAAGGCACAATGCCGACTTAAGTACAAAAAGACTGACTCTTCTACTGACTATGTTTTGAACCATTCCTCTGACACTAGTTATAGATTCCCGTGCTTCACTTCAGGTTTTCTGTACCTCTCTGACCTTCTCATTGACGATGAAACACAGAAATTGCATCAGAATTAAGCCCAAAAGGCACAAAGCCGACTTAAGTACATGAAGACCGACTCTTCTTACTGACTATGTTTTTGAACCATTCCTGTGACACTAGTTATAGATTCCGATGCTTCGCTTCAGGTTTACTGTATCCCTTGGACCTTCTTATTGTCGATGAAACACAGAAATTGCATCGGAATTAAATGCAAAAGCCTCAAAGCCGACTTAAGTACTGTCTGTGTTTTGAACCATTCCTGTGCCAGTAGTTATAGATTCCGATGCTTCACTCCAGGTTAACTGTATCCCTCGGACCTTCTTATTGACGATGAAACACTGAAATTGCATCTGAACTAAATAGAAAAGGCACAAAGCTACTTAAGTACAAGGAGACTCACTCTTCTTACTGATTATGTTTGAACCATTCCTGTCACACTAGTTATAGATTCCGATGCTTCACTTCACGTTTACTCTATCACTTGGACCTTCTTATTGACGATGACACACAGAAATTGCATCGGAATTAAATACAAAAGGCACAATGCCGACTTAAGTACATAATGACTGACTCTTCTTACTGACCATGCTTTGAACCATTCCTGTGACACTAGTTATAGATTCCGATGCTACACTCTAGGTTTACTGTATCCCTTGGACCTTCTTATTGACGATGAAACACAGATATTGCATCGGAATTAAATACAAAAGGCACAATGCCGACTTCAGGACAAGAAGACTGACTCTTCTTTCTGACTATGTTTTGAACCATTCCTGTGACACTACTTATACATTCCGATGCATCACTTCAGGTTTACTGTATCCCTCTGACCTTCTTATTGACGATGAAACACAGATATAGCATGGGAATTAAATACAAAAGGTACAACGCCGACTTAAGTACAAGAAGACTGTATCTTCTTACCGTCTATGCTTTGAACCATTCCTGTGACACTAGTTATAGATTCCGATGCTTCACTCCAGGTTTACTGTATCCCTTGGACATTCTTATTGACGATGAAACACAGAAATAGCATCGGAATTAAATACAAGAGGAACAATGCTGACTTAAGGAAAAGAAGACTGACTCTTCTTTCTGACTATGTTTTAATCATTCCTGTGACACTAGTTATAGATTACGATGCTTCACTTCAGGTTTACTGTATCCCTCTGACCTCCTTATTGACGATGAAACACAGAAATTACATCGGAATTAAATACAAAAGGCACAATGCCGACATAAGTACAAAGAGACTGACTCTTGTTACTGACTATGTTTGAACGATTCCTGTGACACTAGTTATAGATTCCGATGCTTCACTTCGGGTGTACTGTATCTCTCTGACCTTCTTATTGACGATGAAACACAGAAATTGCATCGGAATTAAATAGAAAAGGTACAATGCCGACTTAAGTACAAGAAGACACACTCTTCTTACTGACTATGTTTGAACCATTCCTGTGATACTAGTTATAGATTCCGATGCTTCGCTTCACGTTTACTCTATCACTTGGACCTTCATATTGACGATGAAACACAGAAATTGAATCGGAATTAAATACAAAAGGCACAATGCCGACTCAAGTACATAAAGACTGGCTCTTCTTACTGACTATGTTTTGAACCATTCCTGTGACACTAGTTATAGATTCCGATGCTACACTCCAGGTTTACTGTATCCCTTGGACCTTCTTATTGACGATGAAACACAGAAATAGCATCGGAATTAAATACAAAAGGCACAATGCCGACTTAAGGACAAGAAGACTGACTCTTCTCTCTGACTATGCTTTGAACCATTCCTGTGACACTAGTTATAGATTACGATGCTTCACTTCTGGTTTACTGTATCCCTCTGACCTTCTTATTGACGATGAAACACAGAAATTACATCGGAATTAAATACAAAAGGCACAATGCCGACTTAAGTACAAAAAGACTGACTCTTTTTACTGACTATGTTTTGAACCATTCCTGTCACACTAGTTATAGATTCCGATGCTTCACTTCAGGTTTACTGTATCCCTCGGACCTTCTTATTGACGATGAAACACAGAAATTGCATAGGAATTAAATACAAAAGGCACAATGCCGACTTAAGTACAATGACTCTTCTTACTGACTATGCTTTGAACCATTCATGTGACACTAGTTATAGAGTCCGATGCTTAACTTCAGGATTACTGTAACCCTCTGACCTTCTTAGTGACGATATGCTGGTTTTTTATTTTTTTGTTTTTTATATTTCTTTTTCTTTTGCTATTTTTTTAATATTTTTTTTCTTTTTGTCTTTTTTTTTTTTTTTTTTTTTTATTTCTTTTATTTTTCTTTTTTTTGTTCTTTTTTTTATTTTATTTTTTCTTTTTTTTTTTTTTGTTTTTTTCTTTTTTTTTTTTTTTTTTTTTTGTTTTTTTTTTTTTTTCTTTTTTTTTTCTATTTTTTTTTTTTTTTTTTCTTTTTTGTTTTTTTATTTTTTTTTTTCTTTTTTGTTTTGTTTTTTTATTTATTTTTTTTTTTTTTTGTTTTTTTTTTTTTCTTTTTTTTTATTGATTTTATAGTTTTTTGTTCTATTTTTTATTGTTTTTTATGTGTTTTTTTCTTATTTTTTTTTTGTATTTTAACATAAATTGTCTGTCTGTATGTTTATGTTTATTTTTCTTTTTTTTTCTTTTTTTATCTTTTGCTATTTTTTTTTTCTTCTTCTATTTTTTTTTTTTTTATTTGTTTTTTTTTTTTTTTGTTCTTCTTTTTTTTTTATTTTGTTTTTTTCTTTCTTACTTTTTCTCTTTTTTTTGTTTTTTGTAATTTTCTGTTTGTATTTATTTTTTTCTTTTTTATCTTATTTTAGTCTTCTATTTGTTTTTTCTTTTTTTTTTTTTTTATTTTTTATTTTTTTTGTTTTCTTTTTTCATTGTTCTTTATTTTGATTACTTTATTTTTCTCTTTATATTTTCTTCTTTATTATTCACTATTCTTTTTTTAAAAGTATCTTACTCTTTCTTACTGTCTATGTTTTTATGTCTTCTGATTTCTTGTTATGTTTTGTCTTTTTGCTTCTCTTTTCTGTGTATATTCTTTTTCTTTTGTTTTAATTCTTTTACTATGAAACCAGAAATTGCCTCGGAATTAAATACAAGAAGCACAATGCCGAATTAAGTAAAAGAATACTGACTCTTCTTACTGCCTATTTTTTGAACCATTCCTGTGACACTAGTTATAGACTCCGATGCTTCACTCCAGGTTTACTGTATCCCTTGGACTTTCTTATTGACGATGAAACACATAAATTGCATCGGAATTAAATACAAAAGGCACAATACCGACTTAAGTAATAGAAATATGACTCTTCTTACTGTCTATGTTTTGAACCATATCTGTGACACTAGTTATAGATTCCGATGCTTCACTCCAGGTTTACTGTATCCCTTGGACCTTCTTATTGAAGATGAAACACAGAAATTGCGTCAGAATTAAATAGAAAATGCACAATGATGACTGAAGTACAAGAAGACTGACTCTTCTTACTGTCTATGTTTTGAACCATTCCTGTGAAACTAGTTATAGATTCCGATGCTTCACTTTAGGTTTACTGTATCCCTTGGACCTTCTTATTGACGATGAAACACATAAATTGCTTCGGAATTAAATATAAATGGCACAATACCGATTTAAGTACAAGAAGACTTACTCTTCTTACTGACTATGTTTTGAACCATACCTGTGACACTAGTCATAGATTCCGATGCTTAACTTCAGGATTACTGAATCCCTTGGAACTTCTATTGACGATGAAACACAGAAATTGCATCGGAATTAAATACAAAAGGCACAATGCCGACTTAAGTACAAGAAGACTGACTCTTCTTACTGCCTACGTTTTGAATCATTCCTGTGACTCTAGATATAGATTCCGATGCTTCACTTCAGGTTTACTGTATCCCTTGGACCTACTTATTGACGATGAAACACAGATTTTGCATCGGAATTAAATACAAAAGGCACAATGCCGACTTAAGTACATGTAGACTGACTCTTCCTACTGTGAATGTTTTGAACCATTCCTGTGCCACATGTTATAGATTCCGGTGCTTCACTTCAGGTTTACTGTATCCCTTGGTCCTTCTTATTGACGATGAAACACAGAAGTTGCATCGGAATTAAATACAAAAGGCACAATGCCGACTTAAGTACAAGAAGACTGACTCTTCTTACTGCCTACGTTTTGAATCATTCCTGTGACTCTAGATATAGATTCCGATGCTTCACTTCAGGTTTACTGTATCCCTTGGACCTACTTATTGACGATGAAACACAGATTTTGCATCGGAATTAAATACAAAAGGCACAATGCCGACTTAAGTACAAGAACACTGACTCTTCTTAGTGTCTATGTTTTGAACCATTCATGTGACACTAGTTATAGAGACCGATCCTTAACTTCAGGATTACTGTAACCCTCTGACCTTCTTAGTGACGTTGAAACACAGAAATTGCATCGGAATTAAATACAAGAATCCCAATGCCGACTTAAGTACAAGAATACTGACTCATCTTACAGTCTACGTTTTGAACCGTTCCCTGTGACACTAGTTATAGATTCAGATGCTTCACTCCAGGTTTAATGTATCCTTTGGACCTTTCTTATTGGCGATGAAACACAGAGTATGCATCCGAATTAAATACAAAATGCACTATGCCGACTTAAGTACAAGAAGACTGACTCTTCTTACTGACTATGTTTTGAACCATTCCTGTGACACTAGTTATAGATTCCGATGCTTCACTCCAGGTTTATTGTGTCCCTTGGACCTTCTCATTGACAATGAAACACAGAAATTGCATCAGAATTAAATAGAAAATACACAATGCTGACTGAAGTACAAGAAGACTGACTCTTCTTACTGACTATGTTTTCAACCATTCCTGTGACACTAGTTATAGATTCCGATGCTTCACTTCAGGTTTACTGTATCCCCTTGGACCGTCTTATTGACGATGAAACACAGAAATTGCATCGGATTTAAATAGAAAAGGAACAATGCAGACTTAAGTACTAGAAGACTGACTCTTCCTACTGTCTATGTTTTGAACCACTCCTGTGACACTAGTTATAGATTCCGATGCTTCACTTCAGGTTTACTGTATGCCCTTGGACCTTCTTATTGACGATGATACACAGAAATTGCATCGGAATTAAATACAAAAGGCACAATGCCGACTTAACTACAAGAACACTTACTCTTCTTACTGACTATGTTTGAACTATTCCTGTGACACTAGTTATAGATTCCGATGCTTAACTTCAGGATTACTGTATCCCTCTGACCTTCTTAGTGACGATGAAGCACAGAAATTGCATCGGAATTAAATACAAAAGGCACAATGCCGAATTAAGTACAAGAAGACTGACTCTTCTTTCTGTCTATGCTTTGAACCTTCCTGTGACACTAGTTATAGACTCCGCTGTATCACTCCAGGTTTACTGTATCCCTTGGACCTTCGTATTGACGATGAAACACAGAAATTGCAACGGAATTAAATACAAAAGGCACAATGCCGACTTAAGTACATGAAGACTGACTCTTCTTACTGCCTATGTTTTGAACCATTCTGTGACTCTAGCTATAGATTCCGATGCTTCACTTCAGGTTTACTGTATCCCTCTGACCTTCTGTTGACGATGAAACACAGAAATTGCTTCGGAATTAACTACAAAAGTCACAATGCCGACTTAAGTACATGTAGACTAAATTTTCCTACTGTCTATGTCTTGAACCATTTCTGTGACACTAGTTATAGATTCCGATGCTTCACTTCAGGTTTACTGTATCCCTTGGACCTTCTTATTGACGATGATACACAGAAATTGCATCGGAATTAAATACAAATGGCACAATGCCGACCTAACTGCAAGAAGATTGACTCTTCGTACTGCCTATGTTTTGAACCGCTCCTGTGACACTTGTTATAGACTCCGATGCTTCACTCCAGGTTTACTGTATCCCTTGGACCTTCGTATTGACGATGTAACACAGAAATTGCATCTGAATTAAATACAAAAGGCACAATGCCGACTTAAGTACATGAATACTGACTCTTCTTACTGTCAAGTGCTTTGAACCGTCCCTGTGACACTAGTTATAGATTCCGATGCTTCACTTCAGGATTACTGTATCCCTCTGACCCTCTTGATTGACGATGAAACACAGAAATTGCTTCGGAATTAAATACAAAAGTCACAATGCCGACTTAAGTACATGTAGACTAACTCTTCCTACTGTCTATTTCTTGAACCATTTCCTGTGACACTAGTTATAGATTCCGATGCTTCACTTCAGGTTTACTGTATCCCTTGGACCTTCTTATTGACGATGATACACAGAAATTGCATTCGGAATTAAATACAAAAGGCACAATGCCGACCTTAAGCTACAAGAAGACTGACTCTTCTTACTGACTATGTTTTGAACCGTTCCTGTGACACTAGTTATAGACTCCGATGCTTCACTTCAGGTTTACTGCTATCCCTTGGACCTTCTTATTGACGATGAAACACAGAAATTGCAACGGAATTAAATACAAAAGGCACAATGCCGACTTAAGTACAAGATGACTGACTCTTCTTACTGTCTATGTTTTGAAACCATTCCTGTGACTCTAGTTATAGATTCCGATGCTTCACTTCAGGTTTACTGTATCCCTTGACCGTCTTATTGACGATGAAACACAGAAATTGCATCGGAATTAAATAGAAAATGCACAATGCAGACTTAAGTACTAGAAGACTGACTCTTCCTACTGTCTGTGCTTTGAACCACTCCTGTGACACTAGTTATAGATTCCGATGCTTCACTTCAGGTTTACTGTATCCCTTGGACCTTCTTATTGACGATGATACACAGAAATTGCATTGGAATTAAATACAAAAGGCACAATGCGACCTAACTACAAGAAGACTGACTCTTCTTACTGACTATGTTTTGAACCATTCCTGTGACACTAATTATAGATTCCGATGCTTAACTTCAGGATTACTGTATCCCTCTGACCTTCTTAGTGACGATGAAACACAGAAATTGCATCGGAATTAAAAACAAAAAGCACAATGCCGACTTAAGTACAAGAATACTGACTCTGCTTACTGTCTATGCTTTGAATCGTCCCTGTGACACTAGTTATAGATTCCGGAGCTTCACTCCAGGTTTATGTATCCCTTGTACCTTCTTATTGACGATGAAACACAGAAATTGCATCGGAATTAAATACAAAAGGCATAATGCCGACTTACGTACAAAAAGGATTGACTCTTCTTACTGACTATGTTTTGAACCATTCCTATGACACTAGTTTTAGATTCCGATGCTTCACTTCAGGTTTACTGTATCCCTCTGACCTTCTTATTGACGACGAAACACAGAAGTTGCATCGGAATTAAATACAAAAGGCACAATGCCCGACTTAAGTACAAGAAGACTGACTCTTCTTA